>NC_034016.1:2853611-2894412 GCF_000346465.2 Prunus persica | reverse complement strand
TACGTACGTGCATAATACATATTAACGTGAAGGGATAAAATCCTTATACGTGTAATAACTTGGAAAAGTAAAAAATAAAAAAGGGCTCAAAGATACTCGAGTAATGGGCTAATACTAACGGATAAGGCTCTTGGGCTATGGAGAAATTTAATTAAAACACCCATAAATTAATTATTTTGTGGACTTTTTCTTTAATTTCTTATATTAAATAATAATGAAAATATAAGTACCAATTAAAGTAATTCAAAAAGGCTAAGATATTGCTCAATTACTTATATTTAATTAAAGAAGTAGGCCAAAAAACAAAGGTAAAGAAACAAATTCTTTTATATTTAAAAATTTTAGAAAAAAATTCCCAGATTAAATTTTCTTTTCAAATAGTATAGCCGTGCGGCTATACTATTTATATATTAAAAAAAGGACGCACAGGTGCCACGTGTCAGAGCTGTACTATTTAAAAAAATTAATGTGGCGAGTATAGCCGCACGGCTATACTATTTTTTAAAGAAGATTCAGAATTAATCCAGTACAGCCGGGGGGCTATACGCTTTACACAACTGCCCAGCGCCCATGCGCCACGTGTCAAACAGGTACAGACGGGCGGCTGTACTATTTTTAGTTAAAAATTTTGAAAACACGAGTATAGCCGCACGGCTATACTATTTGAGGGAAAAACTGAGATTTTTTTAAATACATATTATGATTTTTTCAATAATATGTTGGAATTATGTGTATAATACTTGAATTTTGTGTCTTATTGAAATTCTTGTAAAAAAATGAGTCATGAGAAATACATACGTACGTGCATAATACATTATTAAACGTGAAAGGGATAAAATCTTTATACGAGTAATAACTTTGGAAAAAAAAAATAAAAAAGGGCTCAAAAGATACTCGAGTAATGGGCTAATACTAACGGATAGGGCTCTTGGGCTATGGAGAAATTTAATTAAAACACCCATAAATTAATTATTTTGTGGACTTTTTCTTTAATTTCTAATATTAAATAATAATTAAAATATAAGTACCAATTAAAGTAATTCAAAAAGGCTAAGATATTGCTCAATTACATATATTTAATTAAAGAAGTAAGCCAAAAAACAAAGGTAAAGAAACAAATTCTTTAAAAAATTCCCAGATTAAATTTTCTTTTCAAATAGTATAGCCGTGCGGCTATACTATTTATATATTAAAAAAAGGACGCACAGGTGCCACGTGTCAGAGCTGTACTATTTAAAAAAATAAATTTGGCGAGTATAGCCCCACAGCTATACTATTTTTAAAGAAAATTCAGAATTAATCCAGTACAGCCGGGCGGCTATACTCTTTATACAACTGCCCAGCGCCCATGCGCCACGTGTCAAACAGGTACAGACGCACGGCTATACTATTTTTGGGAAAAACTGAGATTTTTTTAAATACATATTATGATTTTTTCAATAATATGTTAGAATTATGTGTATAATACGTGAATTTTGTGTCTTACTGAAATTCTTGTAAAAAAATGAGTCATGAGAAATGCATACGTACGTGCATAATACATTATTAAACGTGAAAGGGATAAAATCTTTATACGAGTAATAACTTTGGAAAAGTAAAAAATAAAAAAGGGCTCAAAAGATACTCGAGTAATGGGCTAATACTAACGGATAAGGCTCTTGGGCTATGGAGAAATTTAATTAAAACACCCATAAATTAATTATTTTGTGGACTTTTTCTTTAATTTCTTATATTAAATAATAATTAAAATATAAGTACCAATTAAAGTAATTCAAAAAGGCTAAGATATTGCTCAATTACATATATTTAATTAAAGAAGTAGGCCAAAAAACAAAGGTAAAGAAACAAATTCTTTTATATTTAAAAATTTTAGAAAACAATTCCCAGATTAAATTTTCCTTTTAAATAGTATAGCCGTGCGGCTATACTATTGATGTATAAAAAAAGGACGGACGGGTGCCACGTGTCAGAGCTATACTATTTAAAAATAAATAAATTTGGCGAGTGCTATACTATTTTTAAAAAGAAAATTCAGAAAGAATCTAGTATAGCCGGGCGGCTATACTCTTTATACAACTGCCCAGCGCCTATGCGCCACGTGTCAAACAAGTACAGACGGCGGCTGTACTTTTTTTAAATTAAAAAATTTGAAAAGACGAGTATAGCCGCACGGCGATACTACTTTAAAAAAACAATTAGGGAAAAACTGAGATTGTTTTAAGTACATATTATCATTTTTTTCAATAATATGTTAGAATTACGTGTATAATACGTGAATTTTGTGTCTTATTGAAATTCTTGTAAAAAACTGAGTGTATCAAACATGAGAAATACATGCGTACGTGTATAATACAATATTAAACGTGAAAGGGCTAAAATCTTTTTACGGGTAATAACTTTGAAAAAGTAAAAAACAAAAAAAGGGCTCAGAAGATACTCGAGTAATGGGCTAATACTAACGGATAGGGCTCTTGGGCTATGGAGAAATTTAATTAAAACACCCACAAATTAATTATTTTGTAGACTTTTTCTTTAATTTCTTATATTAAATAGTCATTGAAATATAAGTACTAATTAAAGTAATTCAAAAAGGCTAAGATATTGCTCAATTACATATATTTAATTAAAGAAGTAGGCCAAAAAACAAAGGTAAAGAAACAAATTCTTTTATATTTAAAAATTTTAGAAAACAATTCCCAGATTAAATTTTCTTTTCAAATAGTATAGCCGTGCGGCTATACTATTTATATATTAAAAAAAGGACGCACAGGTGCCACGTGTCAGAGCTGTACTATTTTAAAAAATAAATTTGGCGCGTATAGCCGCCCGGCTCTACTATTTTTTAAAGAAAATTCAGAATTAATCTAGTACCGCCGGGCGGCTATACTCTTTATACAACTGCACGTGTCAAATAGGTACAGACGGGCGGCTGTACTATTTTTAGTGAAAATTTTTGAAAACACGAGTATAGCCGCACGGCTATACTATTTTAGGGAAAAACTGAGATTTTTTTAAATACATATTATGATTTTTTCAATAATATGTTGGAATTATGTGTCTTATTGAAATTCTTGTAAAAAAATGAGTCATGAGAAATACATACGTACGTGCATAATACATTATTAAACGTGAAAGGGATAAAATCTTTATATGAGTAATAACTTTGGAAAAGTAAAAAATAAAAAAGGGCTCAAAAGATACTCGAGTAATGGGCTAATACTAACGGATAGGGCTCTTGGGCTATGGAGAAATTTAATTAAAACACCCATAAATTAATTATTTTGTGGACTTTTTCTTTAATTTCTAATATTAAATAATAATTAAAATATAAGTACCAATTAAAGTAATTCAAAAAGGCTAAGATATTGCTCAATTACATATATTTAATTAAAGAAGTAAGCCAAAAAACAAAGGTAAAGAAACAAATTCTTTAAAAAATTCCCAGATTAAATTTTCTTTTCAAATAGTATAGCCGTGCGGCTATACTATTTATATATTAAAAAAAGGACGCACAGGTGCCACGTGTCAGAGCTGTACTATTTAAAAAAATAAATTTGGCGAGTATAGCCCCACAGCTATACTATTTTTAAAGAAAATTCAGAATTAATCCAGTACAGCCGGGCGGCTATACTCTTTATACAACTGCCCAGCGCCCATGCGCCACGTGTCAAACAGGTACAGACGGGCGGCTGTACTATTTTTAGTTAAAAATTTTGAAAACACGAGTATAGCCAAACGGCTATACTATTTTAGGGAAAAACTGAGATTTTTTTCAATACATATTATGATTTTTTCAATCATATGTTAGAGTTATGTGTATAATACGTGAATTTTGTGTCTTACTGAAATTCTTGTAAAAAAGTGAGTCATGAGAAATGCATACGTACGTGCATAATACATTATTAAACGTGAAAGGGATAAAATCTTTATACGAGTAATAACTTTGGAAAAGTAAAAAATAAAAAAGGGCTCAACAGATACTCGAGTAATGGGCTAATACTAACGGATAAGGCTCTTGGGCTATGGAGAAATTTAATTAAAACACCCATAAATTAATTATTTTGTGGACTTTTTCTTTAATTTCTTATATTAAATAATAATTAAAATATAAGTACCAATTAAAGTAATTCAAAAAGGCTAAGATATTGCTCAATTACATATATTTAATTAAAGAAGTAGGCCAAAAAACAAAGGTAAAGAAACAAATTCTTTTATATTTAAAAATTTTAGAAAACAATTCCCAGATTAAATTTTCCTTTTAAATAGTATAGCCGTGCGGCTATACTATTGATGTATAAAAAAAGGACGGACGGGTGCCACGTGTCAGAGCTATACTATTTAAAAATAAATAAATTTGGCGAGTGCTATACTATTTTTAAAAAGAAAATTCAGAAAGAATCTAGTATAGCCGGGCGGCTATACTCTTTATACAACTGCCCAGCGCCTATGCGCCACGTGTCAAACAAGTACAGACGGCGGCTGTACTTTTTTTAAATTAAAAAATTTGAAAAGACGAGTATAGCCGCACGGCGATACTACTTTAAAAAAACAATTAGGGAAAAACTGAGATTGTTTTAAGTACATATTATCATTTTTTTCAATAATATGTTAGAATTACGTGTATAATACGTGAATTTTGTGTCTTATTGAAATTCTTGTAAAAAACTGAGTGTATCAAACATGAGAAATACATGCGTACGTGTATAATACAATATTAAACGTGAAAGGGCTAAAATCTTTTTACGGGTAATAACTTTGAAAAAGTAAAAAATAAAAAAGGGCTCAGAAGATACTCGAGTAATGGGCTAATACTAACGGATAGGGCTCTTGGGCTATGGAGAAATTTAATTAAAACACCCACAAATTAATTATTTTGTAGACTTTTTCTTTAATTTCTTATATTAAATAGTCATTGAAATATAAGTACTAATTAAAGTAATTCAAAAAGGCTAAGATATTGCTCAATTACATATATTTAATTAAAGAAGTAGGCCAAAAAACAAAGGTAAAGAAACAAATTCTTTTATATTTAAAAATTTTAGAAAAAAATTCCCAGATTAAATTTTCTTTTCAAATAGTATAGCCGTGCGGCTATACTATTTATATATTAAAAAAAGGACGCACAGGTGCCACGTGTCAGAGCTGTACTATTTAAAAAAATAAATTTGGCGAGTATAGCCGCACGGCTATACTATTTTTAAAGAAAATTCAGAATTAATCCCGTACAGCCGGGCGGCTATACTCTTTATACAACTGCCCAGCGCCCATGCGCCACGTGTCAAACAGGTACAGACGGGCGGCTGTACTATTTTTAGTGAAAATTTTTGAAAACACGAGTATCGCCGCACGGCTATACTATTTTAGGGAAAAACTGAGATTTTTTTAAATACATATTATGATTTTTTCAATAATATGTTGGAATTATGTGTATAATACGTGAATTTTGTGTCTTATTGAAATTCTTGTAAAAAAATGAGTCATGAGAAATACATACGTACGTGCATAATACATTATTAAACGTGAAAGGGATAAAATCTTTATATGAGTAATAACTTTGGAAAAGTAAAAAATAAAAAAGGGCTCAAAAGATACTCGAGTAATGGGCTAATACTAACGGATAGGGCTCTTGGGCTATGGAGAAATTTAATTAAAACACCCATAAATTAATTATTTTGTGGACTTTTTCTTTAATTTCTAATATTAAACAATAATTAAAATATAAGTACCAATTAAAGTAATTCAAAAAGGCTAAGATATTGCTCAATTACATATATTTAATTAAAGAAGTAAGCCAAAAAACAAAGGTAAAGAAACAAATTCTTTAAAAAATTCCCAGATTAAATTTTCTTTTCAAATAGTATAGCCGTGCGGCTATACTATTTATATATTAAAAAAAGGACGCACAGGTGCCACGTGTCAGAGCTGTACTATTTAAAAAAATAAATTTGGCGAGTATAGCCCGACGGCTATACTATTTTTAAAGAAAATTCAGAATTAATCCAGTACAGCCGGGCGGCTATACTCTTTATACAACTGCCCAGCGCCCATGCGCCACGTGTCAAACAGGTACAGACGCACGGCTATACTATTTTTGGGAAAAACTGAGATTTTTTTAAATACATATTATGATTTTTTCAATAATATGTTAGAATTATGTGTATAATACGTGAATTTTGTGTCTTACTGAAATTCTTGTAAAAAAATGAGTCATGAGAAATGCATACGTACGTGCATAATACATTATTAAACGTGAAAGGGATAAAATCTTTACACGAGTAATAACTTTGGAAAAGTTAAAAATAAAAAAGGGCTCAAAAGATACTCGAGTAATGGGCTAATACTAACGGATAAGGCTCTTGGGCTATGGAGAAATTTAATTAAAACACCCATAAATTAATTATTTTGTGGACTTTTTCTTTAATTTCTTATATGAAATAATAATTAAAATATAAGTACCAATTAAAGTAATTCAAAAAGGCTAAGATATTGCTCAATTACATATATTTAATTAAAGAAGTAGGCCAAAAAACAAAGGTAAAGAAACAAATTCTTTTATATTTAAAAATTTTAGAAAACAATTCCCAGATTAAATTTTCTTTTCAAATAGTATAGCCGTGCGGCTATACTATTTATATATTAAAAAAAGGACGCACAGGTGCCACGTGTCAGAGCTGTACTATTTTAAAAAATAAATTTGGCGCGTATAGCCGCCCGGCTCTACTATTTTTTAAAGAAAATTCAGAATTAATCTAGTACCGCCGGGCGGCTATACTCTTTATACAACTGCACGTGTCAAATAGGTACAGACGGGCGGCTGTACTATTTTTAGTGAAACTTTTTGAAAACACGAGTATAGCCGCACGGCTATACTATTTTAGGGAAAAACTGAGATTTTTTTAAATACATATTATGATTTATTCAATAATATGTTAGAATTATGTGTATAATACGTGAATTTTGTGTCTTATTGAAATTCTTGTAAAAAAATGAGTGTATTAAACATGAGAAATACATACGTACGTGCATAATACATTATTAAACGTGAAAGGGATAAAATCTTTATACGAGTAATAACTTTGAAAAAGTAAAAAATAAAAAAGGGCTCAAAAGATACTCGAGTAATGGGCTAATACTAATGGATAGGGCTCTTGGGCTATGGAGAAATTTAATTAAACCACCCAGAAATTAATTATTTTGTGGACTTTTTCTTTAATTTCTTATATTAAATAATAATTAAAACATAAGTACCAATTAAAGTAATTCAAAAAGGCTAAGATATTTCTCAATTACATATATTTAATTAAAGAAGTAGGCCAAAAAACAAAGGTAATGAAACAAATTCTTTTATATTTAAAAATTTTAGAAAAAAAATTGCCAGATTAAATTTTCTTTAAGGACGCACAGGTGCCACGTGTCAGAGCTGTACTATTTAAAAAAATAAATTTGGCGAGTATAGCCCCACGGCTATACTATTTTGAAAGAAAATTCAGAATTAATCTAGTCGAGCCGGGCGGCTATACTCTTTACACAACTGCCCAGCGCCTATGCGCCACGTGTCAAACAGGTACAGACGGGCGGCTGTACTATTTTTAATTAAAAAATTTGAAAAGACGATATAGGCGCACGGCTATACTATTTTAAAAATTAATTATGGAAAAACTGAGATTTTTTTAAATACATAGTATTATTTTTTTCAATAATATGTTAGAATTATGTGTATAATACGTGAATTTTGTGTCTTATTGAAATTCTTGTGAAAAAATGAGTGTATCAAACATGAGAAATACGTGTGTACGTGTATAATACAATATTAAACGTGAAAGGGCTAAAATCTTTATACGGGTAATAACTTTGAAAAAGTAAAAAATAAAAAAGGGCTAAAAGGATACTCGAGTAATGGGCTAATACTAACGGATAGGGCTCTTGGGCTATGGAGAAATTTAATTAAAACACCCCAAAGTAATTATTTTGTGGACTTTTTCTTTAATTTCTTATATTAAATAGTCATTGAAATATAAGTACTAATTAAAGTAATTCAAAAAGGCTAAGATATTGCTCAATTACATATATTTAATTAAAGAAGTAGGCCAAGAAACAAAGGTAAAGAAACAAATTCTTTTATATTTAAAAATTTTAGAAAAAATTTCCCAGATTAAATTTTCTTTTTAGATAGTATAGCCGTGCGGCTATACTGTTGATGATAAAAAAGGACGCACGGGTGCCACGTGGCAGAGCTACACTATTTAAAAAAAATAAATTTGGCGAGTATAGCTGCACGGCTATACTTTTTTTAAAAAGAAAATTCAGCAAGAATCTAGTATAGCCGTGCGGCTATACGCTTTGTACAACTGCCCCACGTGTCAAACAGGTACAGACGGGCGGCTGTACTATTTTTAATTAAAAAATTTGAAACGACGAGTATAGCCGCACGGCTATACTATTTTAAAAAAACAATTAGTGAAAAACTGAGATTTTTTTTAAAATACGTATTATAATTTTTTTCAATAATATGTTAGAATTATGTATATAATACGTGAATTTTGTGTCTTATTGAAATTCATGTAAAAAAATGAGTGTATTAAACATGAGAAATACATGCGTACGTGTATAATACAATATTAAACGTGAAAGGGCTAAAATCTTTATACGGGTAATAACTTTGAAAAAGTAAAAAATAAAAAAGGGCTCAGAAGATACTCGAGTAATGGGCTAATACTAACGGATAGGGCTCTTGGGCTATGGAGAAATTTAATTAAAACACCCACAAATTAATTATTTTGTAGACTTTTTCTTTAATTTCTTATATTAAATAGTAATTGAAATATAAGTACTAATTAAAGTAATTCAAAAAGGTTAAGATATTGCTCAATTACATATATTTAATTAAAGAAGTAGGCCAAGAAACAAAGGTAAAGAAACAAATTCTTTTATATTTAAAAATTTCAGAAAAAATTTCCCAGATTAAATTTTCCTTTTAAATAGTATAGCCGTGCGGCTATACTATTGATGTATAAAAAAAGGACGGACGGGTGCCACGTGTCAGAGCTATACTATTTAAAAATAAATAAATTTGGCGAGTGCTATACTATTTTTAAAAAGAAAATTCAGAAAGAATCTAGTATAGCCGGGCGGCTATACTCTTTATACAACTGCCCAGCGCCTATGCGCCACGTGTCAAACAAGCACAGACGGCGGCTGTACTTTTTTTAAATTAAAAAATTTGAAAAGACGAGTACAGCCGCACGGCGATACTACTTTAAAAAAACAATTAGGGAAAAACTGAGATTTTTTTAAGTACATATTATCATTTTTTTCAATAATATGTTAGAATTATGTGTATAATACGTGAATTTTGTGTCTTATTGAAATTCTTGTAAAAAACTGAGTGTATCAAACATGAGAAATACATGCGTACGTGTATAATACAATATTAAACGTGAAAGGGCTAAAATCTTTTTACGGGTAATAACTTTGAAAAAGTAAAAAATAAAAAAGGGCTCAAAAGATACTCGAGTAATGGGCTAATACTAACGGATAGGGCTCTTGAGCTATGGAGAAATTTAATTAAGACGCCCAAACGATTTCACAAAAGACTTAATAAATATAAATTAATTATTTTGTGGACTTTTTCTTTAATTTCTTATGTTAAATAATAATTAAAATATAAGTATTAGGCTAAGATATTGCTCAATTACGTATATTTAATTAAAGAAGTAGGCCAAAAAACAAAAGTAAAGAAACAAATTCTTTTAAAATTTAAAATTTTAGATAAAAATTTGCCAGATTAAATTTTTTTAATTTTGTTTGTCTGTCCTGAATGAGTTCTCATTCTTCTGAATTTATTGGCAAAGTCCAGAGTGCTCTGCCCTTGATATCTGGGAACATTTGTAAAATTCCTTTTACTATTGCTCGCCCAGCTTGCATTGTCGGGCCTTGGTGGTATTTCTGCCTGTTAATTCGAACATTCACAAAATTAACCTCTAATTGGAATCTGCAAATTGGATTAACAAAAGCAACTATTACTTAACAAAGGTTTTTACTATTACTCTTGGAGACATCTCCTGAAGGATAGATAAAAGAAAAGGAGAAAAGAAAAAGCTCATCACATATATATATACTCCTTGGTAGTCCTGGAAGCAAAGACAAAAGAAAAGGAGAGGAGAAAAGAAAAAGCTCATTACATATACTCCTTGGTAGTCCTGGAAGCAAAGACAAAAGAAAAGGAGAAAAGAAAAGGCTCATTACATATACTCCTTGGTAGTCCTGGAAGCAAAGAACAATGATAAAAGAAAAATATGTCTGATTCCCCATTCTTTTCGATCAGTCTTAATCTCAATGAACATAAGATGGTGTGTGAAGGACCAGGATACCATGACAAAATATGTGTTTTATTTAAAGAACAAATATTCGGTAAGTATGGTTAAACTCCTCAGTTCGGTTTTATAGCTGAAACTCAAAAAATTAAAAGAAAAACTAGTCCAAATGGCACAATGTGGATTCTGAATCAAAATTTGCGCTTCTACTAGAGACACAAACTTTTTGTTACCAACTAATAATGTGACAGTTTCTTATTCACCGATACAAGTCCGATAATACAAAAGCTTCATCATCTTCGTATAATTATAATACTGGTTAAACGTGTCATATAAACTATTGCCCAAAAAAAATATATATAAACGGGTCATATCAACTTCACAAACTTGCCAACATATGGTTTTGACCTTTATATTATGTCACATTCGAGTTCATGTGAGACAACATGGTAAACATAAACCTGCCAATTTTGCGTTAATTTCAGGACTTGTCGTCGTGTAGCTTCACAAAGTGCTACCTGTAATTGGAATAACTGAAACTGATTAACAAAACGCGAACAATAAAAAGGGAAAAAGAAAAGAAAACGCTCATTATACTCATGCACGCAAAGAACTATGGCAAACGAAAAATATATATGATTCCCCTAGCGGCTCATTCTACTTTTTAAACAGTTATTTGATGCTGAGCATGAATAACGTCGGTGAGAGAATCAGTTCAATTTTATATCTAAGAATATGAAAATGATCGAACTAGAGACATAACCTTTTGTTCCAACTAACAGATCCAGGTCCTTTGATCAAAGCTCTGAACAAAGGCCAAGGCGTGGTCACGTTCTCTTCATATAAATCCCCACAGTTTCTGATTAAAATTGCAGTAGATACATAAATATAGTGCTGAAGGTGAAGAATGGCAGGGGATGTTGCTCAATTTCTCCGGAATAAGTTCCTGGCATCTCTTAGGGAGACAGAATCTGAATTATCAGGTGCTGTTCTGATTTCTGATATGGGAGCAATCAAAGATATTGTAATAGATATAGATACGCGAAGACTTACGGAAGATTACTACCGCCGCTTTATATCTGTGCTCCTGGACCTCACCGACGCATTGACCAAGTGTCAGGTCTTCTCACATGAGTGGAAGAAGCATAGTCATCACAAGACTCATTTAATAGTCTTCAACCATTTGAGTTTGAGGAAGATTTGTTTCGTGCTGAAGATGAAGAAGCGGCTGGCTGCAATAAAACGCATCTTCGAGGATGAGTTCCTGGCATCTCTTAGGGAGACAGGCAATTGATGCATCTCTCTATTTAATTTATGCATGTTGCCTGCTTGACTACTTTCAGAAGGACATCTCGAATATATCACCGCTGCAATCGTTTCTTGTTGACGTAGCATTGGCAAAACCGTTGAGAACTGACAGGTATTCGATCGAGATCTCGTATGACTAACTCTTTAATGGATGTTCATATTATTTCTTTTTAGTTTACATTGAAGTTAACTTTTAATAGTAAGATAGCAAGAATTAATATATGTTGCATTAATTTATTGGATTTGAGCTTATTTGTTCTTGCTGTAGTAGCTAGTGGTAATCTTATTTATTCTTTTATTGGATTTTCAGCTGGCATTGTCTCATTAGGATGAAACGCACTCAGTCTTCTACAGGAAAACCTTATGCTTTTTGTATGGACCCATTACCACATTGTTTGCATGAGGTTGGAGATGTGGAAAAAGCAGTAAGACTTGCTCCTTAATTTTTTTTTTTTTCTTTCTTTCATAATCTCCAATCTCCATTCTCAATGGACCTATCACTTGACTTTTATGATATATATTATATATTATCAAACGAATGATATATCTTAAGATAATATTAATTCCTCAATTCTTATATATTTCTTAGGATAATCCAACATTTTACGGACGATTTTGTTACTACTTCATCTTGAGAGGTAAAGAATTTCATCCTTGTTTATACTTTAATTTCTTTTCTTCGTTATGTGCCCAAATTCATTCGAATTTTTTTTATACTCCTGTTATCATTTCATTTCCATATTTTTTATGCATTAATTAATGAGTTAGGATCGGAGGGACACATTTTGTAACACTTTTCGACACACACTATAGAACGTTGGATCTTAGAACTTTGGATGGCTCAAATTGCATCTCACTTACATTTAGTTTTATAAACATGACTCAAAGTTTCATTCAAAGCTTTCTTAATTTTCTAACAATTTCTATTGTTTTTTATTCATATTTTTCGTCGGAATTTCTACATTTGGGGACTGCTAATATTTCCGGAATGACCGACATTTAAGGCCTTACTGATTCTATGAGGTATTTATTGGCAGAGCTTCATGCTTCCATCCAAGCTAAATTATTCATCATGTTGTTATAAATAACCCTGTATGCATATGAAATTACAAATTATTGGTATCCAATCCTTGTAATTTGATATTAAATTATATAGGCTTATTTTCACAAAGGGCTTTTGTGGTTCACGAAATTATCATCTTTGGTCTTTAAGTTTTTTGTGACAAAGTTAGTCCTTAAAGTTACCCTGGGTTTATTAAATTGATTCATACCGTGAGATTTTGTCAAGTATTCTGTTGAACTGATGATGTGGAACCCAAATGTCCAATAATAATGTGGAAATTAAATAATATATATGTGTTTTAAAAATTTAAAATTGAAAGGATTAGGAAAAAAAATGAAAAAGTAAGAAAAAAAAAATATAGGTATTTGGGTGCAGGGCCTAGGTTGTGGGTCTGGGGTGGGGTGGGGTGGGGCCGGGGGATGGTGTGGGTTATGGGGTGTGGCTGAGTTGGGGAACATGGTGGCCAGGGTGGTTGCTTTTGGTTCTGTTGAGGTTGGGTCGTGCGGGGTCTGTCGATGGTTGTGGGGATGATCGGGGTGGGGGGAGAAAGGGAGAGAAAGGGAGAGAAGGAAAAAGAGAGAGAACTTGCAATGTGGAGATTTTGATTGTACATATTTGTTTCCATTACAGTGAATTAAGATTGCATATATGGGCTTAGCCAAGTTTGTTATAGTGGATGTGCTTCCCACTATGCACTTGAGTTCGAGTCCCTTCCATATAGTTTAGATTAAATTAAAGTAGAATATCGTTTTTATAAATAAATAAAAATCCTCTATATAAAAGATTTCATGAAAAATCTGAGAGAGAGAGAGAGAGAGAGAAGTTAAACATTTTCAAAACAATTTTTTGGTTTAGATCCACATGGCATGCTATTATTGGAGACATGGACTCCAAATACATGCCATATCATCAATTTAACAGATTTTTTTTACAGAATCTCACAATAGGGACTAATTTTATGCAGGATAATTTCGTAAAGTATCAAATGTGATAATTTCGTAAACAACATTTATGAAAATAAGCCAATTACATATTCTTCTTTTAGTATTTTATACTTTTGTTTTCCCTAACAGCGACAGACCAATCATAAAGGTTTTGAATCATCTTGGTCATTGGGAAATTTACAATCACCTTCCTGTAAAGTACGTAATGATCATCGAACTCAACTTCTTTTATTGCTCTCTCCCTCATAGATGGTATCATTTTTCTGTTGTGTGCTTTTATTTCTTTAAAATGTTTGATGAAAACCTTGCTTGCACTCACTCTCACATCTCACTATTTGTTGTATGATTAAATGGAAAGGAAAAAAAAAAAATGGCACTTTCATTTTGGCACATCTTTCCGTAATTTTTTCTCTCTTTAACCCAAGTTTGATAACTAATTTTTCATAAAAACTTGATTCTGTCAGTGTCAAATGCACCGAAGGGGCAATCCTCTCTGTACATGGGGAAGTTACGTTGTTATCAAGTCATAATTTCTGATTTTTTGTTTTTGTTTTTTTATATAAGCAAAGCGATAATGTGAAGGTGCCATAAAAATTTGAACCTAAGACCTCCACTAGTATGCAAGTTAAACTTCTTTTTTTCCTCCTTTGTACAAGTGACATTGATGTTTTTCATATTTCTAGCAGAAAAAAAGAACACTACTACAAAAAAGCAAAAAGACGACGGTAAATCACCGTCGTGTATTTGGTTTTTCAATGGTCGTGGAATCCACCGTCATCTTTTCCCTCATAAACCACGACGCTAAATAACCGTCGTTGTTAAACAATACAACGTCATCAAAAAATACAAAACGACGTCTTTGTACTGCAAAAAGATCTAAAAAAAGCAATCGATGATGATAATAGATGACCAATTCTCTAAAAAGACCGTCGTTAAAAAGGGAAAATATGACACATATTAAGAGAACAAGGCCGCAAGATAGACATACAACGACGACAATAAAAATACGCCGACGTTAAATATAATTTTCACGACAATAAAAAATATGACGTCTTTAAATACATTAGAAGACGACGTTATTGACCTACTACGTCGCACATATAAACACAACCGTCGTACAATTAATTTTCCACTTCGATTTTTTGATAAAAGATGACGTGGAAATAGTTGTCAGTGTCATTATTTACGACGTATGTGTTTCTATAGTAGACGTTGAAAAACTAAACAACGTCAGTTACAAATATATGAGAGTCGTATTAAAAAATTTATACGTCCTATTTTCAGAAACAAACAACGACCATAAATATTAGACGTTGTTAAATACAACAACGTCGGAAAACAATAAAAACAGACGTGTTTAGTCTGCTAAAGTTCTACAACGTCTCTTATTTACAAAAAACCGTCGTGAAATAAATTTTCCACTTCGATTTTATCTAAAAAAGATGACGTGGAAATAGTTGTCAGTGTCATTATTTACGACGTATACATTTATATAGTCGACGTTGTATTTATATGTATTCATTACTCACGACGCACTTAATAATATAGACGACGTTGAACGTCTAAACAACGTCGGTTCCAAATAAATGAGAGCCGTATTACAGAACATATAGACGGCGTAGATTATGATGGGAGCCGTATTACAAATAACGTCGTTTAATTGTTATTAGAAGGCGGTTATAATGAATTTCCGTCGGAATTAATTTCGTTCCTCTTCGTTTATAAAAGAACTTGCGACGTGGAAAATGTATGATGACGTCGTATTTTTTAACGTTCAGATTACATATCTCGTTTTTTAGACGTCGGTATTATGGGATTAGAGTCGTGTTATTTTGAATTACATGGCGGTTCTTTATCCTTCACCGACGTGATATCCTGAATAATTGCTTCACAATAGCGTCGTGGTTCTTCATTGTTACGTTGCTTTAAGACGTCGGTAAATATGCTGAATAACTGATTCACAATAACGTCGTGTTTTATTTGAACGTAGAAAGTGAAGAAATCACATTACAATATATTACAAAATTAATGTCATACACTGCCAATTACATAAGCATCATTCAATCCATATATCTTCACACCCATCTCGAATATTTTGACCGCCTAACTCACCTACCAGTTCATCAAATGTGTCAACATTTTGCATCCCTCTAGTAAATGGCTCACACTCAATTATCACATCACCTAATACTTCATCACCAATAACATCATTATATTCTCTACTAGGCATTGATAACACTACCGACCAACCACGATGCATCGGGTCGTCAACAAAAAATATTTGTTTGACTTGAGAAGCCAAAACAAATTGGTCATTCCTATGTCCAATTTTACTCAAATCTACAAGGGTAAATCCAAGTTCGTCGACTACAAGACCAGAACTATCTATCCAATCACACCTAAAGACTGGGATTGTAAACTTTTGGTAGTCAAGGTCCCAAATTTCTTGAATGACACCATAGAAACCCATATTTGAGAGAATTGGGTTTTTATCCTTGGCACTAGCAACTTGCATGGTATGTGCAAGTAAATAAACTCCACTATTTTGAGTTGTCCGCACATCATCTTGTGCCTTGATATTGAATTTAATACCTTTAATAAGATAGCTCCTATATAATGGCACTGACATGTTTGGACCAGCTGCTAGCCACCTTAAATTTTCTGATACGCCATGATTGTCTTCCTCAACTTCACTTTGAACCTGCAAATTAATCATATCTTAATTCATCCTAACATATAAATAAGAAGAAAATTAAAAGAGAAATACGTTATTCAACAACATATACCTTGAAGCGTAGCCATTGAATGAAAGTGCTATTGTGCTTATCCTGCAGCCACTTTGTTCTCTTTCTAAATTTTGGATAAGCAGTCTTGATGTGGATCATATGTTGCCTACATGACACGAAAAATTCAAGCATTACGGTCCCAAATATATAAGATAAACATAAGAAATAATTTTAAATGGAAACTTAAAGAATAAAACTCATATATGGAGGTTGGTATTGTATTTCCTTCTGGAAGCAAATCGCCTTGAAGTATCAATAATTCTGTAAAACAGACATCACTCATCCCATGTTTTGCCTTCAAATTATACAACTTCACTAATGCCGATAACTTCGTGTACTTTCTACAACCAGGGTACACTGGTTGATCTCCATCCCCAATCACATTGGCAAACTCATACGGATCCGAACCAAAATCACCAAAATCATTATCATCCATATCAATTTCTTCAGACACAAAACTGTACCTACTATGGCCATCATCTTCTTCAACATTTCTGCTAGCATTAGTAGTTGCTTCCCAAGGTTCTCCGTGAAATGTCCAATTCTTATAGCTTTGGTCAATTCCATTAAAGTATAAGTGATCCCTTATAATTCCAACCCCAAACAACTTCAAATTAACACATTTAACACATGGACAACGGATATGTGTTGTAGTTAGAAGATTTTCTACAGCAAAGTCCAAAAATGCTTCCACCCCAAACTCATATGCCTTCGATCTTCTATCCGAGTGCATCCATGACTTATCCATCTCCGACACTATAACCTATTATCTATAATAAAGTGAAAATACAGGCAATGACCATCACTATAGCAGATTATACAATGATCTAATCGCAAGTAATAAACAACAGAGACGACGGGTTTTAATCAAAAACAGACGTATTTGGCATATATAGACGACGGATTTTCAACAGACGTCGTCTATTATACGTAATACAAACGACGGTTTATGAAAAAACCGTCGTGTATAAGTAATACAACGACGGTAGTTTAAAAACACCGTCGTGTAATCGTCGTCGTACGCCTTAAAATTCGTCGTGTCTCAGTTTATTTTCAGAACACAAAACCCATTAGAGACACAACGTATATATGAAACCAAGCAAGAGACCAACATATACATGAAACCAAGCATGAAAACAATAAATCCATTCCCAATTCAACATAACATAGGGTGATTAAAAGATACGACAAAATTAAATCCATTCCCAATTCAACATAACAGATAATGTAATCCATGAACCCATTAAACAGAAAATCCATGAACCCATACCTATAAGCATTGGTGCACTTTGCACCTTCTCCAGAGCGGAAAATGACAAGATCAAATAAAGGTGTCCTTTTGCTGGAAATCATTTGGAAGTTGGTGATGTGTCTTTTTGTGTTGATTTCCAGCAAAAGTACACCTTTATTTGATCTTGTCATGAACCCATTAAACAGAAAATCCATGAACCCATACCTATAAGCACATTATTAACAGATCGCAAAGCATATACCTAAAACCCTTTAACAAAACAACCTAATATCATTCAATGAATTTACAAGGGGAAGATAGGGTTTGTACTTACAGGTTGGACGAGCTCACAGATTCGACGAGCCTGGAGAGTGCAACTTTTAATTAGAGCAGAAGTGAGAGAGCGAAATGTTATGTCGCGTGAAATCTGAAATTTTAGGTTTCAGGGATCAAAGTATAAGACTAAGAGCCAAATCTAAAAAAATTTAGGTCGCGCGAAAATTTTTAGAGCGCGCGCGTTATAAAACGTCGAAAGAAAAACCAAGGCGAAAGTTCTACAAGTACCGACGTAAATTTAATATTCCACGACGGAAACTTCATTTTTCGGATTAAGAACGTAAGGCCGTTCATTTTTCGGATTAATTTTAAATTTATTTTGAATTTTTTATATAACGACGACTGAAAAACCACGTCGGTGTTAAGAAATTAAAGACGTTGTAAATTATATAAACCGACTTACATATTAAAATAACGTCGTTTAAAGCGTAAACCATGTCGTATGTTTTACTGTACGACGTAAAATATGTATTCCACGACCCAACCACCGTCGTTAAAAATTAATACACTAAACCCATAAAATTAAATTATACAATTTAAAAAATTAAGTTTATAAAAGGTTTTATGGTTTTAAAGCCTAACATATAACATAGACTACCCAAAAATTATACTTTAAAAATAAACCCCAATAAATAACAACACTAATCTCTAAACCCTAGACTCTAAACCCTAAACCATTAAACTAGAAGTGATTTTATGACTCATCAAAACAATTTTGTTTTGGATGGTCATTTTAAATTTTTGTTATTCAAAATGAATTTTTTCAAGGTTTATGTGGAAGAAAATATATCAATGACTTCATAGGAGTTGACTTTTCAATTTTCTGATTTATTTTATATTTATTTTGAATATTTTGATATAAAAATAATAAAATATTCTTACCATACAACAAACCACGTCGGTGTTAAATAAATTGTAGACGTTGTAAATTGTAATAGACTACTAAGTCGTTAAAATGACGTCGTTAAAATGAGAAACCACGTCGGTGTTAAGAAATTAAAAACGTTGTAAATTATATAAACCGACTTACATATTAAAATGACGTCGTTTAAAGCGTAAACCATGTCGTATGTTTTACTGTACGACGTAAAATATGTATTCCACGACCCAACCACCGTCGTTAAAAATTAATACCCTAAACCCATAAAATTAAATTATACAATTTAAAAATTAAGTTTATAAAAGGTTTTATGGTTTTAAAGCCTACATATACCCTAGACTACCCAAAAATTATACTTTAAAAATAAACCCCAATAAATAACAACCCTAATCTCTAAACCCTAGACTCTAAACCCTAAACCATAAAACTAGAAGTGATTTTATGACTCATCAAAACAATTTTGTTTTGGATGGTCATTTTAAATTTTTGTTATTCAAAATGAATTTTTTCAAGGTTTATGTGGAAGAAAATATATCAATGACTTCATAGGAGTTGACTTTTCAATTTTCTGATTTATTTTATATTTATTTTGAATATTTTGATATAAAAATAATAAAATATTCTTACCATACAACAAACCACGTCGGTGTTAAATAAATTGTAGACGTTGTAAATTGTAATAGACTACTAAGTCGTTAAAATGACGTCGTTAAAATGAGAAACCACGTCGGTGTTAAGAAATTAAAAACGTTGTAAATTATATAAACCGACTTACATATTAAAATGACGTCGTTTAAAGCGTAAACCATGTCGTATGTTTTACTGTACGACGTAAAATATGTATTCCACGACCCAACCACCGTCGTTAAAAATTAATACCCTAAACCCATAAAATTAAATTATACAATTTAAAAAATTAAGTTTATAAAAGGTTTTATGGTTTTAAAGCCTAACATATACCCTAGACTACCCAAAAATTATACTTTAAAAATAAACCCCAATAAATAACAACCCTAATCTCTAAACCCTAGACTCTAAACCCTAAACCATAAAACTAGAAGTGATTTTATGACTCATCAAAACAATTTTGTTTTGGATGGTCATTTTAAATTTTTGTTATTCAAAATGAATTTTTTCAAGGTTTATGTGGAAGAAAATATATCAATGACTTCATAGGAGTTGACTTTTCAATTATCTGATTTATTTTATATTTATTTTGAATATTTTGATATAAAAATAATAAAATATTCTTACCATACAACAAACCACGTCGGTGTTAAATAAATTGTAGACGTTGTAAATTGTAATAGACTACTAAGTCGTTAAAATGACGTCGTTAAAATGAGAAACCACGTCGGTGTTAAGAAATTAAAAACGTTGTAAATTATATAAACCGACTTACATATTAAAATGACGTCGTTTAAAGCGTAAACCATGTCGTATGTTTTACTGTACGACGTAAAATATGTATTCCACGACCCAACCACCGTCGTTAAAAATTAATACCCTAAACCCATAAAATTAAATTATACAATTTAAAAAATTAAGTTTATAAAAGGTTTTATGGTTTTAAAGCCTAACATATACCCTAGACTACCCAAAAATTATACTTTAAAAATAAACCCCAATAAATAACAACCCTAATCTCTAAACCCTAGACTCTAAACCCTAAACCATAAAACTAGAAGTGATTTTATGACTCATCAAAACAATTTTGTTTTGGATGGTCATTTTAAATTTTTGTTATTCAAAATGAATTTTTTCAAGGTTTATGTGGAAGAAAATATATCAATGACTTCATAGGAGTTGACTTTTCAATTTTCTGATTTATTTTAAATTTATTTTGAATATTTTGATATAAAAATAATAAAATATTCTTACCACAACAACAAACCACGTCGGTGTTAATAAATTGTAGACGTTGTAAATTGTAATAGACTACTAAGTCGTTAAAATGACGTCGTTAAAATGAGAAACCATGGCGGCTATTTAACTATACGACGTAAAATATATATATCAACGACTTAACCGCTGTCGTTACATAAACGTCGTCGATGATACCCTGAACCCTTAAGAAATTGAAGATGTTGTAAACCATAAACGACTCAATTGTTCAAAGAACGTCGTCTAACTATATTTTTACGTCGTAATTGTTTAAAACACGAAACAACAAAATACGACGGTTTGTGACTTTATTAGGTCGTTGGAAAAGTATTACACGTCGGTTAAGCAATTTGTATGTTTGTTTTTTTTTTAATTTAAGAAAACCTCAACAAATTTTTACATTACATATTATAGAGAAAATTTGTACATTATACATAAATATCAAGTGTTCAATAATTGCCCTGTTTAATAATTTGGAAAACAAACTCTGCCCATTCATTCCGGACTTCATCAATGGCTTCTTGGGGGTATGAAGCTTCCTGGTTTCCCTTGGCATACTGCATAAACAATGACTATTAGGGTTTATAAATAAAAAGAAATTCAATCACAGACGACGATATTTTTCATAACCGACGTAGTATATCCATTCAACGACGTTAATTTTACATGACCGTCGTTGATAATACAAAAAACGACGTGAAATGTATGAAGGTAATTTCTTCTTACCTTATTCTCAAACCCCAAGGAAGGATCCATGATGATGTCCCTCATGAAGCGCATCACATAATACCCGCATTCGACATTGCTGGGTTGCTTTGGTGTGCCTGAGAGAGTTTTCCAAATTACATTTTTACGTCCTGCTCGGCCTATGTGGGTATTATATATTTTTAAAGCACTGTTCACGATGTTTTTCGCCTCTTCGTCGACCACACGATGACCTGGCAGAGGATCCAGAAAATAGACGGTCTCCTTCTTTGCTCTTACAATCAGCAGGATCCAATGACGGCTGCACAAAATTAATATAAAAACGACGGTTATTTACAAAAACGACGTATTATAGTATTTCACACGACGAAATAAAGTAGATAACGACGACATTATATATTTATCACGACGACAAATAAATACCGACGTGGTTAGTAGTTTCAAACGACTAAATAAAATAAAACACCGACGTGGTTAGTTTATAAGCTGTCATTTATTGAAAATCATAAAAACAAAATCCTAAGGAGACTAACCCTGGATTGTAAGGCATCATGAAAAGCTGTTCACCGTCTGTCTTCTGAAGTCGAGCTGCTACCAGTCGTGATCTTTCAGTTATTGTGCCAGAGTTGGCACTAATTGTAGCAGGGTCAATAAAGCCAACCATGCTGCACATATTGGCTTGTTTCAAAACATCGTGTAAGTACCTAAATACATAAAATAATATAAACAAGTCAGCACAAACAAACACGACGGTTATGTATAAAAAAACGACGTATTATAATATTTCACACGACGTACTGAAATAGATGAGGACGTTATAATATATTTATCACGACGGTAGTTAGTTAAGACGACGTGGTTAGTTAGTTAAGACGACGCAATATATAAACCAACGAGGTATTATTTTAGAAGTACAAACCTCATATATACAGCCAATACAGTAGCTCCAATTTCTTCCATGCCTGCAAATTGTGTAATATCTTCAGGCAGGAGGAAGGTATCGCGCTCACCACCAAACACCTCCTTATCAATTGTAAATTGGAGTGTCTTATCCTCAGGCAGGAGTGTCGTTTCCACAAAACGACAAAGGGTTTTTAAAGAAGATGGCGCCTCCATATTTGAATAAGCACCAACTTCAATAACCTGTTTAAAGAAATAAAAAAAATGACGTGGTAATTCAATAAAGACGACGGTTTAAGTAATAAAACGTCGTCTTAAAAGTATTTAAACGACGGTGAAAAAACTGTCGTGGTAATTCAATAAAGACGACGGTTTTATGAATAAAGCGTCGTCTGAAACCATTTAAACGACGGTGCAAAAACCGTCGTTTAAATATTTTATTACGTCTTAAAAAAATTCCGCCGTCTAAGTTTTAAACAAACGACGGATTAAATAAAAATATCGACGTCTGAAATTTTGAAAAACAAATAAAAAAGGCAAAGTTATGTGAACATACCTTGTCGTCATGCTTTTCTTCATCTTCTTTCTCCTTTTCTTCTTCCTTCTCTTCATCTCTTTTTTCTTCTTCCTTCTCTTCATCTGGCTGATGTTTCCCCATTTTGGCAGTATCATCCTCCAAATGTAGGGATCTCACATCACCTCCAGAGCAGCTAGCTTTGTCAGACATTGGATTTTTGGGGCTTTGGCTAATTCTTGGTTTAAGCATGCTTGGATCAAAATTGGGAATTAATTGGGAAAGCTGACTCAGGAAATGCTCCCTCTCAGCCTCTACCAATTGTTTTGTCCTAGCCTCCATCCTTAAGGCCTCTTCCCTTGCCTTAGCCTCCATCTTTTTAGTCTCTTCTTGAAGGAGAACTCTTAAACTGTCCTTCAAACGGTCGTCAAAGCTCACCCTCTGTGGTTTGGGCAAATTGAAATATTGCCTTGGGGAAACACCAGCACCAACTCCCCTCAGTCTGCCTGGATGCTCGGGGCCCAAAGCCATGGTCAGCACATCATTGCTGCCATCTACTCTGACTTTGCCTTCCGAGACTTGTTTCTGCAATTCATCCTAAAAAAAGATAAACAAAAAAACACACGACGGTTATTTATGTACAAACGACGTATTATATAATTTCACACGACGCAATAACGTATAAACCGACGTTATTATAACTTATCACGACGGTAGTTATACCGACGTGGTTATTTATTTAAAACGACGAAATGAATAAACAACCGACGTCTTATGCTATAATTAAAGATAACAGAGTAGTGATTCCTATTTAGACCGTTAACGACGTTTTTAAAAAATTTTCGACGTGGTAATATCATTCACACGACGCGAAAATGAACCACCGACGTCTTATGCTGTAATTACAGAAAACATAGTAGTGATTCCTATTTAGACCTTTAACGACGTTTTTAAAAACTTTTCGACGTGGTAATATCATTCACACGACGAAAAATATAACATACGACGTAATAAGAATAATTCACAGTTTAATAAAAATTTAAAACAGAGTGATAGTAGGCTTACAATTAATTTTGCTTTCTCTGCCACCTTTGGATCAGGGATGTTACCATGTTTGTCCTGTCTAGCTCTCTTCCATAAGGTAGATCGATCAATTTCTACCCCAGGCATGGTTTCCTCCAATTGATCCTCCAATCCAGCATATCCTTTTCGAGACAATCGATGATTGTACTCGAGTTTCTCCCTAATCTGTGCATGTTGAGAATGCACAGACTCAAAATCTTTGGATAGCCTTGAAGCTACAAAGGCATCCCATTGTGATTTCTCTATGAATTTATATGTTTCAGGGGGTTGGCTTAATTTCTCCCTGTCATTGGTGTATGGAAGGATATAATGCCTCGTTAGTGTAGACTTGAAATCCTTCCATTTCTTGGAAGCAGAAGCTAAAACAGAGGTCTTGCCCCCTTGGCCTACGACAAAAGCCATGTCAACTGCTTCCCAAATCTGCTCCTTTATATCCTTGGGGATTTGGGACCATTTCTTGTCCACAAGTGGGATCCTGGAGCGTGCCAACACACCAATATACGACTGCATCTCAATATGTGCTTGGCCAACACCTTTCCCCCTTTTATTGTACTCAACAATTGGCCTCAGTTTCTGAAGCTTTCTCTTCACAACACGAGGCATTGTGCTCATACCTCGACCAGTCTTTGAATCATCTGAGATTGTTGTCTGGCTGGTTTGTTCTGTCTCAGCAGATGATGAAGCAAACTTCATCTTCTTCGAAGACTTCATCTCCTTCGAAGACTTATCTTGAGGAGCTACCATTCCAAGCTTCTTGGAGCCAGAATCCTTAGTTTGTTGTTGAGAAACCATTTTAACAGACAAAACTGCAAGTGAAAATATTTCAGGAAAACATTAAGAACACAAACGACGGTATTAAAAAAATACGACGTATGATATGATTTTAGACGACGCAATGAAATAATCTCAGACGTAATAAATGTTTAAAACCATTATTTATATAACGTCGTGGTATATATGTTCACACGACGTCAATAGTAATACACCGTCGTGGTAAACTATTATTTATATTTTATCGTCTATATTAGATACCAACCCTAGTTTCTTTTTCTTTATATTTTATCAAATAAGGGAAAAACAAAAACCATTGTTCAGCGAAATCAAACCTGCAATTAAACAAGCATATAAAAAAAGACTATTATTTTAAAAACAACTTTGTCAATTTTCAGACGACGCTAGAACAACTGACGAACCGTCGTGGTCTACCGTCGTCTTATTTAGTTGATGTAGTTGTCTTCAAAGTTGGAAACTTTCTCTCTTTGTCTGTATATTTTATCAAACTTGGAAAGAAGTAAAATGATTTTGGCCAGAAAAAAGGTAAAAAGATTTTTCAAACAAAAAACGTATGAGCATGCAAAACAGTAACCAAAATAGTGAAAATGAAAGCTTACCTTTTGCGTGCAATGAAAGCAAGAGGAAGATGATCGATGTTTAAGTTCAGAGACGACGAAGAAGACGAGAGGAAGACGATGAGAAACTCTGACAATGCTCTGACAAGGAAAAAAGACGAAAAGGTTTCTCTGGGAGATTGAAATTTTTAATCGGGTTTGGAAACAGTGCATGTGTAAGTCGAAAAGTTGCTTACATATAAAACCATTTCAAAAAAATAATACGGCGGTTACATTTAACTACGTCGTTTTTAACTAAAACGACGCAATATTTTTCATTCGACGTGGAATCATTTCATTTAACGTCGTTAGGTTTAATATAACCGACGTGGATTTTAATTTTTAAATTATGAATAGAATTTTTTTTCCCGTGACCTTTCAGTTTATTTTTCAATTACAGTGCGTTATAAATAGAGTTTTTTTTCCGGAGGAAATTTAAAACGAAGGAAATTAATATTCTGCAATATGTAAAGTTTCTTTTTTGGATGACAGATTTAAATAAAATAAGAATATAAAAACAACAAATGTGTAAGTCAAGTAGACGAAAAGTTGCTTACATATAAAACCATTTCAAAAAAATAATATGGCGGTTACATATAACTACGACGTATAAATTACAAAATACGACGGTACATTTAACTTCGGACGTGGTAAATAAATACGATAGTAGTTTGTAGGTACCGTCGTAGTAAACTCAAAAATTAAAGTACATAAGTAATAACTCGCGTCATGGTATATTATTTAACACGTCGTTTTTATTAATTTACCGACGTGGATTTCTGTAATATACGTCGATCATACCGACGTTGATTTTACAATTTAAACGGCGGTTTGTTTGTAAGGACCGCCGTTGGTTTTAAAAATTTATTCTATAAATTTGTCGCTTTCATTCATTTTCGGTTTACATTTAAGGTTCCAAGTTCTTCCTCTCTCAGTCTCTCATGTCTCAAAGATAATAATTTGGATGTTTTCTCAAAGAGAAATTGAGCTTACTCGCATCAAATATATGTCCACAAGAAGAAGCTTGTCAACTAGCCTTCTCACTTCCTTGATCAAGCCTGATAGGACACTTAGTGCTTCTGAATACTCCTTGCTTTCCATCAAAAGAGATGCAAGCCTGGCCTCCACTCGCTGTCGAAGGAAAGTTCGCTTCTCAGGGAAATCTGAAGATCAGATGTGCCTGATCCTCTGCTTGATTTTCTTGCCTAAGAAGATCCGTCGGATTTATTGTGATAGCCTCTTCCTTTATCCGTAGAGCTTCAGAAGAAGAAGATGGGTTTCAAGAATGCGATAAAGAATAGAAATGGCTTCAGATGGCCTCTAAAGCATGAGCAATTGAATCAGTAGTTTCTGGGAGATATGATGAAGACATTGTCAATGCTTTGAACTACACAAGTCCTGCAGAAAGATATGTTAAAGAAACTGAAACAACGGCGGTTTTCTGTTCTACCGTCGTCTTTTCTCGTCGTCTATATTAAGTTACGATGGCGGTAGATTTATAATTACCGACGTAGATTATTTTGTTAAACGTCGTTAAGTGTACTACAACCGACGTGGATTTTAATTTTAAATTATAAATGGAGTTTTTTTCCCCGTATTCTTTCAGTTTTAGTTTTCAATTCCAAAGCGTGATAAATAGATTTTTCTTTCCCGAGGAAATTTAAAATGAGGGAAATTAATGTTCTAGAATTTGTAAACTAACACGACGCAATATTTGCAAATCTGTGTCATCTGTTAAGATTATGATGTGGAACAGAGTTCCATCTGGTAAGATTTCGTAACCCTTGGGATCTCAGACAAAACTGATTATGTCGGCGGTGTTCTATATAAACCGTCGTGGTTATTTCAATTCTTGTCATTAAGTAGATCTACCGACGTAGGATAAGAAAATCAAAGAAAAAAATTGTTAACAAAAATTCTTATTAAGACGACCGTTAAAATTAAAGGTACGACGTATAAAATGAATAAATACGACGATAAATTTTATTGTACGATTTAAAGATAACGTAGTAGAACTATACGAGAATGACGTCGATATATTTATATTTTCCGTCGTTGTAAATTAATTTAATACGGCGATATTTTGTATTTTAAAGCCGTGGATTTGTTTGTAATTATACGGCGTCTTATACGAAAACCTCGTCGTCTTATTTTATGAGTAAAAACGGCAGTTTTTATTGAAATCGTCGTCTTTACTTTCTACGTCGGTCGATTCATAACTTCTGCCGTTCTTTGTTGGCATTGATTTTACACTGAGGAAATCTGTTTCAAATAGACGTCGGTTGTTTAATTATGTACGTCGTTGTTTTTGAACAGCCATTTGAAACTCCATTTTTTAGTTGTCTAAGGTTGTATTACACGACGGTGTTTTTAGAACCGTCGTCTTTTTATAAACCACGACGGTTTTCACTTAGACCGTCGTTGTTTTCTGGTCGTCTTTTTCACTTTTTGTAGTAGTGGAAGAAGAGTTATGATCATCAATTTTGATTACTTTTTTTTAGTACAAGCTATTAGGGAGGGGATTTATAAGTAGAGAGATTCACTATTATACCCAATATAGAAGCCCAAATTATAGAAAAAATCTTATATAAAATGGACTTTAGAAACACACCCAAAGCTCATTACATAACAAAAAGGTTTACTTCTTTTAAATTACAAAATTGCCATTCATTTCCTAACACAAACTCAACCCCAAAACCTCATTAAAGAACCCAAAACACTCAATAGGGCATCAAAGTAATTTAATAATCAAAATTAAATTCAATAGAGCCAGCTGTCATTTTTTGGGTTTATTTTATAGAAATTAAATAGTGTAGGGTTTATCTATATTATTAGTCCTCAGAATTGGTATATATGACTAAATATCTATTATAAGTATTCATTGAGTGCCTGAGAATTTTGAACTTTGCCCGTACGGGTAGAAATGAAAGAGCAAAAGCACCTGAGTTATACCCTTCACTGGCTATGTTTTGATTACTTTATATATATATATATAATTATTTATTTATCATTCACACACACATGCACACGCACAGACTTACGCGTACCCTAATTTTATGTCTCCTTGGTATACATGTACAACATCAATTCAATTTGTTTTCTTAACTTGCCTATCTTTGATCCAAGTGGAAATCGTGGGGTGACAAAAAATACGATGGAAGATGGAAAAGTGAGGTTCATTTTTCTTCCTCTACATGTGTTTTTGTTTTCGTCAGATATGCATGCATTGGTTAATATTTCTATGATTGGCATTTGAAATCAGGTTTAATGTTATTTATACTATATTTATTCATTAGATCACCTTTTATATTTATTTTTTCTGTTGGGATTGCTTTGATTTTCCTTTACAAATATTTTTTTTCAAATAAGTGGATGTGGATCCCTGTAATAGAGGTGACACCATCAGTGTATGTGGGACCTATCGTATTAAAGAGGTTGTCAGCAATATAATTAGTAAATGTGATCCAAATTGTCCCTTCATTTGAAGATCACATTGCTGACCATCTCCCTAGAAGAGGATCCACCACTATATGGGGGATCCATCCATATTAAAGAGGTGGTAAGTAATAATGTTGTACAAATAGCAAAAGCCATTACTAAAAAATTTCTATAAAAAATTTCTGTGCTAAATTGAGTTAATTGCAGACACCCACGAACCCATCTTTCATAGACGATGGACGCCTCGAAGTTGTCGGTTCCAAATATGATTTTTGGTACGGGGGCATAGACTGGCCTCTCCTTGATCAGGTCATACATCATCTTGAATTGATATTTGTTCAGATTGCAGCATCCATTTCAGAGAGAGGATTACCAAACTTATATCTATTTTTTTTTTAAAAATTTACTTACCGCTATTTTTAATTAAGGTACGAGGAATTCGCTTCGAGTTTATAGAGGGCGCAGGAGGGGTTGTGGGCTTAAGAATTGATGAAGGAATGTCGTTTGGTATCTGTATTGAGGATTTGGTTGAGATTGAAATCTCTTACCACGGTCAAGTCAACATTCTCGCCCTTCCAGATTGCGCAGCAAAAAGTATCCATCTCTCCACACAATCCAGTGTTTCCCAAGCTAACGCTAAGGATTAGTCTGAAAGACGTAAGAAATTTAATGCAACAGCAGCAAGTCTAGGCTTGATTTTGCTTGATTGATTGATGCTCGCTGCTTTAACTCATCAGTTTGAGATTATTCAGTTTTTAGCGCACACTTTCAAAATCCCCTGTGATTGTAAATATTACACTGAAGCAAGCACTCCCTATCATACAACTAGCTCCTATATATCTTTCTTTATATTTTATTTTCTCCAAATCTCCTTGAAGTTGTGGATGTGAAGTATTTACATTGTGTTGTGACTTTGGCATATATGATATATCCTGCCAAGCTCAGCCAAGCAGAGCACAACATGAATATATTTTATTTATTTATTTTACAACTCATTCATGCTCATGTCACATATGATATATCCTGCCGGTATCTGATACAAGACGATACAGGCTCAATATGATGCCCGAACACTATTAAGATGAACACAGCATGCGCAGGACTTTGTCATATCCTGCCAAGCAGAGCACA
Source organism: Prunus persica (assembly GCF_000346465.2). NCBI lineage: Eukaryota > Viridiplantae > Streptophyta > Magnoliopsida > Rosales > Rosaceae > Prunus > Prunus persica. Next base: position 2,864,508 of record NC_034016.1, on the reverse strand, counting down.
ACATGATTTATTCTACCCCTATTCATGCTTATTTCACATTGATGAGGTACTGTAGGAGGAAAAATTGTAAAGCTTTTTCAGATATCTTAGGAGAATTTAGAGCACTTGAACAAATGAAAATGACAATAAACACAGGTGACAAACAACGATGAGCAAAGGCAATAGAATAGCCATTATGAACTGATGGACAAAGTATAAAAACATGACAGTATGGAAGGCCCAAGTCGAAAACGAGTTATTTAACAAACAAAGAAAACAAGAGGGCCTTTGTTATCTAGCAAGTGTTTGTTGTGGAGCTGGAAGGCTATACAAGGATTTCAGCTGCCTGCTAATGAGCTGTTATGCATAGCCAGTTGAAGTTCCAAATCATCAGACCACCATTGCTCTAATCCGTGAGCCTCCGAAAACTTCTGGTTTCCCTTTGACATCACAAACAGCTTTGCTGATGCTTGACCATTTGTTGGACGCACATTCTCCTTGTCAGCATTGTTTACTTCACCTCCATCATGCTTAGTATCAGAACAGCAGATGTAGTCATTGTTATTTACATAAAAATGAGGAACCCATTTTCTCAAGGATTCTTCAAACCCGAAAAATTTGGCATCCAATTGTTCAATCCAAAACCAGAAGTCCTATCTCCCTCTGCACTGCTGATCCGAGCTCCACTTCTCAAAGGGAGCATTGACTTCAATCTCTTCCAAGCAAATCCTGCTCTCTCCCTCTCCAATGATCATTGCTAGTGAAGCAGAAGGCGGATTGAACAAATGAGTTTCCACATACATCCCTTCTTTCGCTATTGTGCTTTTCTCACTTGGAGAGCAAATCCAGCCCCCAATGAATGTCCCGCAATACATACATTAGTGCTTCCATACCTTTCAGCAACTGATTTCAGAGCCTCCATAGCTGCTTTGAACCTAACAGAACCCTTTGAGCTCTCCCAAGCAAGAAAACGAAGGTCGTCTTCAATATCCCTTCGCATAGTTGGGCCTTTGAGCAATGTTCCTAGAACTGCCTTTGGTGCACCGCTTGGTCTGATGAGTACAAAGTCAGCAAGTGCTGCAGATCGATCCCATTCCAAAATTGCCCCAAATATGGATCCATCTCTTTCGTCGATTAAGGTTTTGGATAGTTTATACTTAAAGGGTATCCACCACTTAGGAGCTAGAGCATTTGCTTCATCTCTATTCTCTTGTCTGTTGAGTTCAAGAAAATATATTGCTTGTATGAAGCATGCGATTACCGTTGGTTTATAATTCCCGTCCTTCCTGTATGAAAAGAAATCTAGTCATTTACCAAATTAGTGGCAAATGTTTTTTCATCCCCTACTACATGAGAGTTGTGTCATGTCATATGATGGAGACAAGCATAAGTATACCCACCAATTCTGCCTAATAAATTTGAAACAAAGCAGCATTTGATTTTAGAAATGTCAAAAGCATTCTTTGTACATTTTTGTCTTTGTAAATTATGCTCAATTAATTCTAGAAAACATGGCATGATGCCAAAACAACCAAACAAACACAATCAAAATGATGCCTCCAACCAACCAATACAAACTTAAAAGGAATTGACATTTTGAAGATTCAGCATTTTGTGGTAGAGCACATGTTCCAAATTGGCAGTGGAATTCCTCTTCTTTATATTGGTAGCAACTTGAAGCCTATCGCCCCCAAAACAAAATATTAACTTAAAAAAACAAATTAATCTATTTGAAATACAGCTAAGTTATGAAATGAGAGATGGGTCGTTCGTGCTATCCGAGGATGGGTTACCCTCTCTTTTGGTGTGTGTGCTATCCAAGGATGGGTTACCCTGTCCTCATGTCCCTGAGAGCATCCACAGTTGGGGGAAAAAGAGGAGGGGGGGCTGTATTTTCGGGGTTGTAAAAGCCACTTTCACATCCCCTTTACACTTCCCGGAGGGTGTAAATACGTTTTTTGCTCAAATGGGAAATAATGTAAATCTAAAAATGCATATTCTATTTGTTTATGATAATTCATTTTTGTTTTTGTGTGTGTGTGTGTGTGTTTTTTTTTTTTTTTTGTGTTTTAACTTTCTAAAATTAATTTTTTGTGTTAGATTTATTTTATTTTTCCAAATAAATGGACCTAAAAAAAAATAAATTTGGAGAACATATGATTTTACCTACAAATTAAATTCGGGGTTGTAAAAGCCACTTTCACATCCCCTTTATACTTCCGGGGAGTGTAAACACGTTTTTTTGCTCCAATGAGAAACGATGTAAATCCAAAAATGCATATTCAATTTGTTTGTGATAATTCATTTGTGTGTATGTGTGTGTGTGTGTTTTAACTTTTTAAAATTAATTTTGTATGTGTTAGATTTATTTTATTTTTTCAAATAAATGGACCTAAAAAAAATTTGGAGAACATATGATTTTACCTACAAATTAACATAAAAAAATCTATGTAGAAATTTATAATTTATTTTAAACATTTTTAGGTATTTTTTCTAATATTTCAGACCATTAGAAGTGCAATTCAAATTGCATGAAATCTGGACCTTCCATTTTGAATTCCAATCCTTCTCTTTCCCTTTTTCTCTTATGGGTCCCGCCTGTAAAGGATGTAAGAGCATCCACAGTGAGAGGGTGTATAATGAGGTGTATGTTAAATATGCATCCTTTGTAATCGGAATCACTCGCAATGGATGTTGGCGAGTCATATTAGGATATTTCTTTCTTATTCTATTATGATTTTATTTATTCCTTTTTTTTATATAGATATTATGTAATTAGGACTTTTCTTATTTCCTAGTATAACCCTACTAGGGTTTGTAACCTTGTATTATAAATACCTCCTTACGGAGAATGAAATACATCTGAAAATATTCTACCCATATTATTTGACTTGGCATCAGAGCCGACTTTCTGGTGACCTGTGTGTGTTGTGCCCACTCGTGTTCTATTGTGTGCCCTAATTTCTTTTAGGGTTCTTGTGCCCGTGCCTGTGCTGTGTTTGTCGTATCTGCTTCGTATTGTGTTTTTCCGCAGCTATCATGGGTGATGATTCCAAAGTCGTGGTGTGTGCTAGTGCGTCTGCAACAAAGGAGGAACGTCCCTCGCGTGATTACTCTACCTCGATTACTTCTGACAAATTGGATGGCTCCAATTATGCCTCTTAGTCTCGTGGTGTGCATATTACGATTACTAGCCATCGTATGGCAAGTTGAATCAATGGGAAGAAGCTTGCTCCATCTTCAAATTCCACTGCCTATGCCGAATATGAAGAAGATAATTGCCTGGTGTAGTCATGGCTTCTCAATTCCATGACTAAGCCAGTTCGTGCCTTGTTTGAACATGATGCTATTGCTTTTGCTATATGGGAGGCCGCCCGGAAGACCTATACTGTGACTCAGAATAGTTCTCGTTTGTTTCAAGTCTGACGGCAGTCCATACTTACTTGTCAGAATGGTGAATCTGTCAAAGTGTTCTATGAAAAACTCCATGCTATCTGGCATGAGATTGATTGTCTATGTCCACATGAGTTTAGTTGTGCCAATGATGGGCTCGTCTTCTGAAAGAAATTGAAGCCAATCGAGTTTATGATTTTCTTGGAGGACTTGATCCATCGTATGATGGTGTCCGTAGCCATATCCTTGCTTTTAGTCATGTCCCACCCCCTCTCGAAACTTCCTCCATGGTCAGTCCGCTATGCTTGGAGGAGGTTCAATGGCCCTCAAAGTTGACCCAGCACGTCAACGACCGGTCGCATAGCACGACACAACCAGTCGCTCCCTATCTAGAATTTTTTTTTTCCAGCTGGGTCTCATCCTTCTTGCTCTACCCCTAGCTTTCTTGACGGTCCTCCTAAGTGTCGTCATTGTAATGGGAATCATTACTCTGAGAAGTGTTTTAAGGAGTATGGTTATACTAATTGGTTTGCTGACTACAAAGCTTGTATGTACGGTCCTAAGGCCGCCTGCACTATGACTCAAGATGAGGCTAGTCCTCCGGCCACATCTGCAAATTTGTATGCTTCCAATACCATGTCAGGTATGAGTTCTAATACTTGGATAATTGACACTGGTGCTTCTGATCATATGACTTATGATGATAATATGTTTGATGAGTTGTCTCATAACCCTCGTGACCCCTATATTACTAGTGCTAATGGTTTACCTTCCCCAGTTACCGGTGAAGGCACCATCCACCTCACTCATTCTTTACCTCTGTCCCATGCACTATTGGTTCCAAATATTCGTTGCAGTTTGTTATATGTTTGGCGTTTACTTGATATACTTAACGCGTTTGCTACTTTCTATTATACATATTATTTTTTCCAGGATCCCAAGACTCACGAGAAGATTGGGCATGGTAAACGGATAGGGGGGTTGTATTACTTATAGTTACCGGCTGTAACAGTTCGTGGTTGTATTGCTAATAAAGTCCAGAGTGGCAGTGTCAAAGATAAACAACAACTTTGGCTGTGGCATCGTCACTTAGGACATTTTTCATTTGGTTATCTTAAACATTTGTTTCCTTCATTATTTAGTTCGTGTAATGAGTCTAGCTTCAAATGTGAGACTTGTATAATGGCCAAGAGCCATCCTATTGTTTTTCCCTTGAGTAATAATAAAGCTGCATTGCCTTTTGAGTCAGTACATTTGAATGTATGGGCCTCTGCCCATGTGATTCTCATAGTTTCTGTTGGTTTGTCACGTTCATTGATGACTGCACTCACTTAACATGGGTATATTTGATGAAGCATAAACATGATGTTGCCTCTATTCTTCCCGATTTTTGTGCTATGGTGTCTACTCAATTTCATGTCCGTGTTAAAGTATTTCGGACTGATAACGAAGGTGAATATGTGAATCGTACCTTGACCTAGTTCTTCCGTGATCAAGGTATCATTCACCAAACTACCACTTCATTCACTCCTCAACAGAATGGTATGTCTGAACGTAAGAATTGTCAGTTACTTGAAGTTGCCTGCTCCCTTATATTGGATATGTCTGTTCCCTATCATCTTTGGGGACATGGTGTTCTGGACTGTTCCTGCGAAGATGAACCTTGGTAGAAAGACGATTCGGTTAAACTGTCCTGTTGGTGTGCTAGTTGTTTTGCCTAAACAGTCTTTTCTGGATCATTCTTAATCTTGATAGAATTGATATTTGGGAACACTTTCGTGTCCTTGCTATTCTTTAGGAAAGTGCAATACTATCTCTGGATTCTTCTTCTCTGTGTTATGGTTAATTCCAAAGTTGGTCTGCCATTTCTTCTTACAGAATACCAGTTGCAATCTATAATGATAGTCAAGGGCTTGTCATTTTCAGACAGCTTGACTTGTACCTCCTTCTTTGGTTGCTCTGCCACCTTCTTGATGTATTGGGTACACTTCTTATCAGATTTCTACCTGACTGCATTTCTGGATAAAGCTGGAACCGGTGTTTACTGGTATGAGGTTCCAATTTTGTCAAAAACACTTGTAGTAAGTGTATTCTGCTTGTCCAGAGCTATTTCTAGCTCACATTCACACTTACATATGCTGCAAAGAACTACCCCAGCTGAGATAGTAGCCTTTGGCATTTAGTTCAACACCTTTATGACTCTTCTTCCCATGCTAGGGCTAACTTCCACTGTTAGTTTGCCCTTCTTCTGTTCTGGCAAGTTTAGGTTGACCATGTTTACTAAGGCTGAGGAAAAGGATCTGTTGTCACAGTAGGCGGCTTCTCAGCCAGCTTCAACTTCCCTGCAGTTTTTCCTTCCTGTACAATGTCCCTGAAAACGACACAACTATTGGTGGAGTGATTTCAGGAATTGTGTCATTTGCAATACTGTCTGCCTTTGAGTTCTTCTGGTTTATGCAATTTGTGAGGCGTTTCTATTGCCTTTTGTAAGAACATCTCATCAAACAAGGCATCAACCTTGGTCAAATGAAGGAATAGACCTTATTTTGTGTTGGTTTATTAGGGACAAACCCGCCTGTAAATGGAGGTGGCTTATGATCTTTTGGTGGTTTGACCAAAGCTTTACAACTGATGGGGGTGTTTCAGCTTTGTCATTTCTGCCATTGCCACTTTTGCCTCTCCTGGACTTTCTTGGCTTTCCTCCGATTCTACTTCAACCAAATGGACTGAAGAAGATGGCATTTTGCAGTATGTGCCCTTAGAAGAATTTCTTCTCTGCTGTTCTTCCTTGAGTAGATCTTCATACTTAGAGGCTTTATCTGCCAGTTTTGCCAAGTTAGCAAATAAAATTCCATCAAATCTCTTCCTCAGAGAGATTTTAAGGGCGATTTGGGCCATCTGGATGAAATGTCTATCTTGTATGGGAATCCTGCACTTCATTTTGAGCTTCTTGAATCTAGTGATGAATTCTTGAACAAGTTCATCCTCAGCCTGTTTAAGAGCTACCAGGTCACTGATGGTGACTTCTGGCTGAATTCTGAAATAATAGTCATGAAAAGCATTTTCGATCTATTCCCATGTTTGTATGGAATTGGCTGGCAGAATGGTGTACCAAGTGAAGGCTTGACCAGACAGAGAATTTCCAAAAAGTATGAGTTTTAAGAGTGGGTTATTCTCAATAGCTATGCACTGGACAGAAAATCTGCCTATGTTCAACAGAGGATGCATGACTATCTTCCCCATTGAACAAAGTGAAGTTAGGTACATTGGAATAGGGGGTAAATGCATCTGAACAATGTAGGCATGTTTCGTCCCTGTTCTGGCTGAATCTGTTTAGCCCTTTGCTCAATTCTGTGCACTCTGGGCATCTCTTCTTCACTGCGCTCTTCCTCTTCCTCAAAATCTAGACGATTTCTCCAGTTTGCCCTCAACATGTTCCTGTCATTATCGGCCAAAGGATTAGGTCCTCCTCTGCCTCTTCTGCCCCTTGGAAGTGGGGGAAATGGATTGGGATCCATCCTTCTGGCTCTATATAGTAATATCATCTGCTGTTCAGGCAGATGTGTAGCTGGTTGGTTGTGTGGAACTTCTGGCCATAGAGGAAGAAGTTCTGGCTGGTTTTGAGGGACCTGGGCCGGTACTGGACCCACTGGAAGGACTGGAACCTCTTGTTCCTGAATTGTGAAAGCTTCCCCTCTTTTTCCAACCTGTATTTCTTGTGTTCTGGCATTCCAGCCATCTATGCAATTAAAAGGTCTTCCTGATATGGCCATACAAAATCTGGTGGAGGCCCAAAATGGAGATCTAACCGCTGGACTACAGGGTTTAGATTTGGATTTCTTGCAATAGCAGTCTCACAATCCTTTCTGAATTGCTTGTTAACTTTCCATCTCATCATGGCAGTCATGTTATACAGGGTGTCTTGGCTTCTTTGTGTTGCAGCCTCTTGTCTGAGTACAGCCTCTTGTATCTGGCTTATCTTCCAAGAACTAGAGCTGGAACACCAGCTTCTGGTACTGCTGTGAGCTAACTGTCTACCATCACTTTCTTTTGATTCATGTATTTCCAACCGGATGGCCGGCTGATCCATAGCGAAGCATGGATTTTGGCTAGAACTCTCAATATTCATATACCAAAAGGGAGGCTTTTAGGTATATGTGTATTGTGAAATCCCATTGGGCATGCCAAATTTTTTCATCCATTTTAGTTGTGTTCCTGTGATGGTAGGGCAAAATTCTCATTGGCCTGGAAACCATTTGTGGTCAATAGGTCAACTTTCTTTTACGCGAGCGTGCCACTATTAGCAGTTAAAACCGTAATAGACTTGTTAAAAATAGATAACTTGCGCCCCAAGTTACTAACTTTAATCAAGTGATTGTGAAGTTGGGTGATGAATATCTTCCCAAAATAAGTTCTTTTCTTGCCTCAAACTGGTGAGGACTTTAATAATTTATCATAGTAGCAAAACTGGTAGGTCTGGCCAAAATAAAGAGCTGGAAAGTAATTTAAACTGTTTGAAATGAAAATTGCCTATTGAGCGATATTGAAAACAAATGAAAACTGCCAAATCTGTAAAGACAGAACATTGGACTTTGACTTCTGCCTGTTCTGGAGAACCGGGCTGGACTATACTGGAATTGCATGTCAGTATCTTCAACTGATGAGATTTGACTGGGGATCGATGCCAATGTCGAGATTGGTAGAGCTTAATATGTTCTGGCCATGGAAAGGCCTGCTAGATATGCAGAATTGATATTCCTTAGGCCTGGATTGGATTGAGAGTGCCTGGATTGATGGCTGCTGACTTGGAACTGCTCCAAGGTACCTGTTTGCTTGACTTAAGAGACGAGCAAGATCTGTTCTGACTGTTCTGAGTGCTCAATACATCCCTGTGTATTTGTTGACATTTCCATGTTATGAAAAACCAGAGTTATGCTTGTTTTGGCTTGAACCAAATTAGTAACGAGTGAGGTCTCGTTTTTCTTGTTTGCGAGCTGTCTGCATGAGCTATACTCTGCTTTGAGCTGGATTCTGGCTACAGAAGATTGACTTCTGTCTGTTTTGCTGAGAGCTGGAGGATTCCTATAAGCTAAATAGCTTGATTGCTTCTGGATTCGAAGGCTTTTGAGATCAAATGATATTTGATTTCGTCAGTTTGACTGAAGATTGAATGAATTCTGAGTAGAATCTCAAGGATAGCTTTGAAGGTCCTTGGTATATTGGCTTTGCTTCTTCTAAAGGCTGGAATGATGGTTAAATCATTGAATTGATCAGTGAGACTGATGGGTTTTTTTGTTTGATTGAGTTTTTTAAAATATTTTATTTTGTTCGTCTGTCTTGAATGAGTTCTCATTCTTCTGAATTTATAGGCAAAGTCCAGAGTGCTCTGCCCTTGATATCTGGAAATTTCTGTAAAATTCCCTTAACTATTGCTCGCCCAGCTTGCATTGTCAGGCCTTGGTGGTAATTCTGCCTGTTAATTCGAATTGCCATGATGATTAATCCCCCTTGGCTTCACTTTCCCCCCATTCCTACCTATTTTCCTTGAATTCTTCTACCCTTTCCAGCTTTATGAATGGGTTCCCGTGTGCTTTGTGGTAGTGGAGCAGAAATTCTCTTTCCTTGTCTGTTTGTCTGGAGATGGACGGTGGAGATCAATTTCTTGGGTTTTAGGGAATTTCCAAAATTGAGGATGGGCATCTCTTAATTCAGAGCTGGGTGTGTTAATTTGAATTACCCATAATGGTAATTGAATTTTCACACCTGGGTAAATAATGACAGCCGTTAAAAATAGCCTGGCCTCTTCAATTTTGGAATGGTTCCTGTTTTCTTCATTTTCAGAGCCCAAAATTGTTTATTACCGTGGGCCACCAGATTCTAGGCTGGGTGTGCAGAATTCGAGCCTAAATAATTTAAATATCAAGTCCAAGCTGAACTTGTTACTCATGGGCCAATAGCTTTTGGGTTAGGTGTGCAGAATTCAAGCCCAAACAGTGGGATTGTCTTAGAGCCACGGCGTCATGGTGGTCCGATCTCGTAGTGGATTGGGCAATTGTAGCGGTCTTGCCCCTCGTTTTCTTGCTTCCAACCATGGTTGTTCGAAAGGTTTTGATTAAATGAAAAGATGGAGGAAATAAATTTCTTTGATTCAAGAGCATGCGTTGAATATAACTCGTGCTCTCAATAAGCACAAAATGTTTGTGCAAAAATCCCTGTGGAAGAATATTCGCTTAAGTTGATCTTCCTTCTCTGTCTTCCTTAATTCATGTAAAAAAGACCGGAGTAAATAGACCACACCGGACCCCCCGATACTTTAGTTAGTTCGATTGAATCTAAGAGAAACAATAGCTAAAAAAAGAGTATGGAGATGTATGTATGGTGTGAACGGAGCGACCGGGGCCGTATGTGGTGGCCGGAGCCGTGTATGTAAAATATGGAGAGAGGAGACACGTATGGTCGGAGGCGGTGGCATCACTGGTGTCTAGGGAGAGAGATGGAGAGTTTCGGTTATTTTCTTGGGTTTTTGAAGTACCTTGAATGATGAATAAAGCCATCTATTTATAGGAATCTCGGAGGCTAGGGTTTTGTAGAGAATAAAACTCTTATTAGGAAGGAATTTATTCTTTACCCAAATACTAAAGATTGGGTCCATTAGGAATTTGATTGAGACCCAAATCTCCTATTTTGATGATGATAGAAAAAAAAAAATCTAAACTAAAAATTGAACTCTTTAGGTAATTTGGGAAAAATGAATTGAAGAATTAAAGTGAATAAGAAAGAAATAGGGCAACGGTATTCCAACTTTGGACCTTTTTTTAGCATTTTAATAGAGAAATATTAATAGCGTATTCTACTAAATATGGAATTGGAAAACATAAGGATTTCACCACTTTGAAGAGGATGTGAAAATAATAATGTGATGTTCCAAGTTATTTATGAATTATGTTACACCAGTCCCGATTTCTTGGACCACAGGAGTCCAATGGTTCAAAATGATATATATAAATGCAATATGACATAAATGATTATTACCCGATTCAAGTCAACCGTTGAATTTACATCCAACGATGGGTGACCATAAATCTCTTGGACTACAGGGGTCCAAGAGATCAGGACTGTATGTTACATTATGCAATTCTCATAGAGAATATTCATGAGACACACATACGCTTATTTATTAAATTTTAAGGGCTCGTTTGTTATATAAGACTGTTTTAACATGGACTATGCTTAAGGACTGTCTTGGCTTGGCTTGGCTTGGTCTAATCTGCATAACACTTATCCTGCGTTTAGTATACTCTTGGACTAGGGCTAGATTTTTTTACTTTTAAAAAAAAAATATATATATATGTATATATGTATTTTATAATATATATATAATACATATGTATAGATACATACATATAATATATATGTGTGTATATAGGTGTATATATGTATATTATACAGTTCTGATCTCTTGGATCACAGGAGTCCAAGAGATTGTGGTCACTCACCGTTAGATATTAATCTAATGGTCAAAAAA
>NC_034016.1:2775406-2853511 GCF_000346465.2 Prunus persica | reverse complement strand
TTAAAAAACTTTTTTGAAGCCATTGATTCAATAGCCATCGGTTGGGTGTACGACGATCTCTGGACTCCTGTGTACACGAGATCTGGGCTGTAACAGAGTAATGTAAACAGTCCTGATCTCTTGGACTACAGGAGTCCAAGAGATTTGTGGTCACTCACCGTTGGATGTAAATTCAATGGTTCACTCACTCTTGCACTCCTTTTAAGAATTTTTTTTGGAACAATTCGATTAAAATCCAACGGTAGGTGGCTCCAATCTCTTGGACTCCTGTGGTCCAAGAGATCGGGACTGTAATGTTATAATATACATGGGTATAATATATATACATATGTTAATATATACAATCCCAATCTCTTGGACCACAGGAGTCCAAAAGTTTGTAGCCACCCACCGTTGGATATTAATCGAATTGTTCAAAAAAAAATTCTTAAAAGGAGTGCAAGAGTGAGTGAACCATTGAATTTACATCCAACGGTGAGTGACCACAAATCTCTTGGACCCCTGTAGTCCAAGAGATCAGGACTGTTAATATATATCTGTTCAGTCCCGATCTCTTGGACCACAGGAGTCCAAGAGATTGTGGTCACCCACCGTTGGATATTAATCCAATGGTTCAAAAAAGTTTTTTAAAATGAGTATAAGAGTGAGTGAACCGTTGAATTTACATCCAATGGTGAGTGACCACAAATCTCTTGGACCCTCGTAGTCCAAGAGATCAAGACTGATGTATGTATATTGTAATATATAATATCAGTCCTGATCTCTTGGACCACAAGAGTCCAAGAAATTTGGTCCACAAGAGTCCAAGAAATTTGTGGTCACTCACCGTTGGATGCAAATTCAACGGTTCACTCACTCTTGCACTCATTTTAAAATTTTTTTTTCAACCATTGGATTAATATCCAACGGTGGGTGACCACAATCTCTTGGACTCCTGTGGTCCAAGAGATCGGGACTGTATATAATATATATGGGTATGTTATAATAATAATAATATACATGTATATACGTGTATATATGTATATTATTACATATTATACCTAGGTATATTATAATATACATATATACACCTATACACACACACACATATATATATATGTTTATATTATATATATATTATATTATATTATAATATACATATATACACACATATATACATGTATATACATGTATAATACATGTATATATATTATTTATATATGTATAATATATGTATATAGATTATAATATACATATATACACATATACAGCCCCCTTCTATTAAGGGATCCCTCAAATAATTTTATTTGAGGGACGCCCTTTAGGGTACCCTATAAATTTTTTTTCAACGATCCAAACAATCTATTTTTTAGGTCTTCATTCATAGATCATCCTTACAAAAAATTAGACAAATCGAAAACCGTTTCGATATCTAATTGTGTCCTACAAAATCAATGAACACGGTGCTTCAAGAAAGTACTAAAATTTCAAGAACTCAATTGAATGATCAAATGATATCGGATTCAAGTGATTTTTTGTAGAGATGATCTTTGAATGAGTATCTACAAAGTAGACGGTTTGGATTAGTGAAATACAATCTGGAGTGGGCCCTACAAGGGGTGTCCCTCAAATAAGCTTATTTGAGGGATCCCTCAATGGAAGCTCTCTGTACACACATATATATATATATGTATATAATATATATGTGTATATAGGTGTATCTATATATTATAATATATACAAGGGTATAATACATATACATATACATATATATACGTATGTATATTATAATAGATATGTATATATATATGAGTATGTTATAATAATAATATACATGTATATACGTGTATATATGTATATTATAATATATATACATATAGTATAAATATATAATGTATATGTGTATATACATGTGTATACGGGTGTATATACATGTGTATACGTGTGTATATGTATATTATAATACATACATGGGTATAATATATGTACACATATATGTATATGTACGCATATATATGTATTATAATATATAATATAATATATATATATACACATGTATGCTATTATTATAATATTAATATGTATATGTGTGTATAGGTATATTATAATAATAATATACGTGTATATATCTATATGTATTTATTTATATTTTATATATGTATATATGTGTTTATATATATATATATATATATGTATATATGTGTATAGAAGTACATTATAGTATATGTGTATGTAATAATTATTTTATGTTTTAAGGTTTACAGTTTTCTCTTTCCCTACTTACTTTTATCCAATATTCTAGTCTTTCCCTACATACTTTTATATGACCTTTTTTTATGGAGAGAGACGATAGCATACTAAACTCACACACACTCCAAACCACTACACTAATGGGTTCTTTGCCACCTATCGTGTATATATATATGATGAGTAAATTCATCAAACATCAAAATGTAACAACATGTATCAATAATCATTTAATTAACAACTCTACAGTTCACCGATTTATTTAAATTCAACAAGTAAGTTTATAGGTAAAATACTATCCCTTCCATGGATGTGAGGGTAAATGATGTAGTTGATTTTTCAAATCATATTTATGTTCAACCATATCACAAAAAAGAAAAAAGAAGAAACAAATTAAGAAATTATTTAACTACATTTTCATTGAAAAGACAAAAAATTACAATTACTCGTATTTTTGTAGAAAGTTTATTTATTCATATCCGACATGGAAACACATAGAATGTCAACATTTATGGGTTTTGTGTAAAAGATCTATAACATGGGCGATGACTTCGGCACACCTTCCATTACTCTCTTAGCACATTTTCTATAGGCATGCTCACTTCGAAGATATATATTGCCTCTATTTCGTGCAAACGCTTTAATATGTGAGAGTGTGTACGACAGTTGTGTACTGCACATTTCACCGATTTTAACAAGTTTCAAGCAACAACTCATACTCATCCCTCGACGTCGTCTGAAGATGAAATCATACATTTCCAGCCCACATTTCTTGGTTAGCACACGAACGCAGCTTCGCAAATATACATCGTATCCCTTCCATGGTTGGGGAGGAAGTTGATATCCTTCCCACGGATCTTTCCTGTTCTCATCATCTTGTTCATCACTCATTGATTGTGTAATGCAGGCCCCAAATAAGAATAGTAATATCACCAACATCATTTGGTACCCCGTAAACTGTTGCGCCATGCTTGATCACTATGCTCGAAATTCCAAGATAGATGATAATGTTTCTCAAGAGAAAAAGAATACCTTGAGATGAGTGAATGTTGTAGGAGATTGAGTTTTTATAGTGCAATATACATTATGAACGTCTACTTATTTGGTATACATATTTATTATATGCGAAGTTAATTTGAAATTAAGTAACAAGGCAAAACAGTATAATTGATAGAAAGAGTAACGAACAAAGTGTTTTTATTGCCAACCTATCTAGTAAATGTTATACACACCACATTATTTATTACATTCAAGATAATATTGTAGAACCAAATTATAGACCATTACGTTTGTTGAGATAAATGTTTGGGAGAGAGAGAGAGAGAGAGAGAGAGAGAGAGAGAGAGAGAGAGAGAGAGAGAGAGAGAACATCGAAACTAAAAATTTAATTCTATAGGTAATGTGAGAAAAATGAATTGAAGAATTAAAGTGAATAAGAACCGGAGTCTAGAGGGTATTTATAAGTTCTCATCATTCATTATAATTGAGCATATTTTCTATTTTTTGTTCTTTATCAATAGAGTAGGATCTTGTTGGTACCAATTTTCTTTTAAAGATGGAATTGAAAAACAAAAGGATTTCACCACTTTGAAGAGGATGCGAAAATAGTAATATGATGTTCCAAGTTATTCAAGAATTATGTTACATTATATATGCAATCCATGAGACACAAATACGGTTATTTATTAAACCTAAATATTCTTTTATGTGTTAAGGTTTAAAGTTTCTTTTATCTCTACTTATTATGATTTTTTTTTTGTTTAACACAAAGGCGATAGCGTTTTATTAATGATGAGGAAAGGAACATAATGACGTCGTTTTGAGCCCAGTTTTCCTCTTTTTTTTTCTTTTTTTTTTTGGCATGGTCCAAAACAACGTCATTTTGGCCTAGGACTTAAAAAATAAAAATTTAGGCGCACTACGCCCACATGCAGCGCATCAGACCAACGTGGGTGATGCATTTTGTTGAACACCTGGAGTACACCACTACCAGCCTGATCACATGGGAAATTCGCAGCACCTACAAAGGTTTGTTCAACGAGAGGAGATGTAGCTCCACCTCCTTGCGCCTTCATAGGTTCGTCACTAAGCATAAGAGAGATAACACTCGTGGAACAGGGCATGAGGAAGGATTCGAATTTGGACATCTTCCAACACTGGTTATACCAATGCCTAAGACTTGATGTATATAAACAAGAGAGCACCTGACTACACTCTCTCACACTCTCACTACTCTAGGAGTGGAATTTTTTTTTTTCTTGCAATGCAAATAGCACTATTTTGCTATTTCCGGTCAATAACACAATAACATGTGAAAAAATGATCCCACATGTCATTGTGTTATTAGTCTGAGATAACAAAAAGTGCTATCCCTATTGCATGAGAGTTTCTTCTATGAGTGATATACACAATCTCTCTCACTCTCACTTTCCTTGGAGTGGAACACTGAATTCTTGGATGCTTGGATTGGTGAGCTATCTTGGCTGACGAAGTTAATGCCACTTATCACATGGCATTGGAAATTATAAAGACAACTCAAATATCCAAGTTCACATACCGAACATAATTGATGGATGAACCAACCACTAAATTGATTGGAAAATGAACAATTTCACCTTCATGCACTATTTTTAGAGCATCTGCAATGGTGATGGTCATTTCAATTTTATTTTAATAAATTGAACTTTTGACTTTTAGTGGTAAAGTTCAGTTCATTACAGAGATTAATATTTCATTTCAGGGATCAAAAGTTCATTTCAGAGGTCCATATTATGAACTTTAAAATGAAATTCATTTCGATAAGCTGACCCATCATAATAACTCTACAGCCTCTCTCTTATTGACATATGGACAACATTTTTGGGCCCTAGTCTATGTTGAACCAAAAAAATTCATAATTTTTTTTTGCCAAGGTTGTATTGGTCAAAGCCCAGGTCCAGCCAACCTTATCCAATCTTGTTGGCGAGATCCTAATCCTATTAGGAGATTTATTTTTTATTTTATTAGGATTTTATTTCTTTCTTTTTTGTACAAATCTTTTGCAATTAGGAGTTTATTTGTTTCCTTGTATAACCCTACTAGGGTTTACACACTTGTATTACAAATACCTCATTTTGGAGAATGAAAATATATCAGAAAATATTCTACCACATATTATTTGACTTGGCATCAAAGCTGACTTTTTAGTGATCTGTGTGTTGTGCCCATCCGTGTTCTAGTCCCATATATATATATATATTATATTTCTATCTATGTTGTGTGTGCCCTCCTGGGTTTGTGTATTGTGTTGTTGTGTTCGTGCCTTGCCTGTCTTTATGCATCTGTTGTATTTGTGCCTCTACGGTGTTCCGCTGTGTACGCTGCCGTGATCTGTTGAGTTTCTGCTGCAATCATGGGTGATAATCCCATTGTTGGTTTTGTTGTTGCTAATTCTGCAAATTTGCGTGCTTCTGACTCTATTCTACGTATTGGCTCCAATACTTGGATAATTGACACTGGTGCTTCTGATCATATAACTTATGATGTTAAATTTTTTGATGAGTTGTCTAGTAACGCCCGCGACCCATACATAACTAGTGTTGATGGCTTGCCCACTCCAATTACTGGTGAGGGCACAATCTCTGTCACTCATACTCTGTCCTTGTCTCGTGCATTACTAGTTCCCACTATACATTGTAACTTGTTATCTGTTGGTCGATTACTTGATACACTTAATGCTTCTGCTACTTTCTATTCTACACAGTGCTCTTTTCAGGATCTCAAGACTCATGAGACGATTTGGCATGGTAAATGGATAGGGGAGGTTATATTATTTGACATTGTCTGCTGTACCAATTCGTGATTGTGTTGTTAATACTGTTCAAAGTTGCAGTTTCAAAGACACAACAAATTTGGTTCTGGCATCGTCGCTTGGGACAGCAGTCGTTTGGCTACCTTAAGCGACTTGTGATGAGTCTAGTTTTAAGTGTGAGACATGTATTCTGGGAAAAAGCCATCGCACTACATTTCCTTTGAGTGACAGTAAAGCTGCAAAGCCTTTTGATTTATTACATTCTGATGTGTGGGGTCCGGCTCGCGTTACTTTGAACGAATTTCGTTGGTTCATCACATTTATTGATGATTATACCTGACTCACTTGGGTTTTCTTGCTGAAAAATAAACATGATGTTGCTTCCATCCTTTCAGAGTTTTGTACTATAGTGTCTACTCAGTTTCAAGCTCAAGCTCGAGTGAAAGTATTCCGAATTGATAACGGAGGAGAATATGTAAATAATACCTTCGCGTATTTCTTCCGTGCTCAAGGTATTATTCACCGAACAATAACCCCTTTTACCCCTCAACAAAATGGTGTGTCTGAAAGGAAGAATTGACAATTACTTGAAGTTGCCCACTCACTCATATTGGATATGTCTTTTCCTCGTCATCTTTAGAGGCATGCTGTTCTGTCTACTGCCTATTTGATTAATCGTACTCCTAGATTGGTTCTTGATTTCAAGTCTCCGCATGATGTGTTTGTTGACCATGTTTCCCCTGTCTCCATCTCCAAGTTTCCCCATAAAGTTTTTGGTGTGTCTTTATTGGTTACTCTTCTACACAGAAGGGTTATAAGTGCTATCATCCACCTACACAGAAGGTGCATGTTACTTTGGACGTGAATTTCTATAAAGAAGTGTCATATCATGTCTTTTCCCCCTCTCCAATTCCGTGGAGAGGGGGAGTGAATTGTAGAGTCTTGGATTGGAGAATCTTGGACTTGAACTGCAGAATGATATATTTGAAGATGTTACTCTCAGGAAGAAAACAATCGGTCACACTAGAGAAAGCAACCGTTCACCACAACCTGAAGCTAAAGATGGTGCTCTCTATGAAGAAAGGACCAGTCGACATTTGGAACTCGACTGGTTGACTGAGTATGGCGATGACGAAATCTCTCTCTATGAAGAAATGACCGGTCGATAGTTAGGATGCAATCGGTCGACTGTGCTTGAAAATTGCGACAGTGACCCTTGTGACCAGTGTGCAGCTAAGTTCAAGGCAATACCCCCCTCTGCCCTGCCATTATCCTAATCTACTCATGATAGTGAATCAAGTGAGATAATTTCTAATGATCTATCTGTGTTAACTTATTAGTTACCCTCACAAACCACTCGTGGGAAACCTAAAGTACAATATTCTCCTGATATATATGCCAAGTCCAAATATCTCATTAGCCATTATGTGTCAACTCATCATTTATCTAAGTCATATGCATCATATTTGTGTTAATTATCTAGTGTATGTGTGCCAACTAAGCTGCAGGATGCTCTTTCTAACCCTGAATGGGTGGATGCCATGAATGTTGAAATGGAAGCTTTGAAAAAGAATGAAAGTTGGGATTTAGTCCCTTTACCAAAGGGGAAGAAAGTTGTTGGGTGCAAATGGGTGTTTACTTTGAAGCATAAGGCAGATGGTTCCATTGACCGTTACAAGGCTGGATTGGAAGGAAAATGTTATATTTATACTTATGAAGTGGATTACTTGGAGACCTTTGTTCCAGTAGCAAAGCTGAATACTATGCATGTACTTTTGTCCATGGCTGCTAATCGTGACTGGCCCTTATTGCAGTTTGATGTCAAAAATGAGTTCCTACATGGTGACCTCAAGAAAGAAATATACATGGATCTTCTATTTGGTATTTCTGTGACCTCTAAGGAGGGTGTTGTATGTAAGCTATGAAAATCCTTATATAAAAGCAGTCTCCAAGAGCATGGTTTGGGAGATTTGTTGCGTCTATGAAGAAATTTGGGTATGTACAGAGTAATTCGGACTATACTTTGTTTCAAAAGCATCATAAAGGTAAATTGACAGCTTTAATTATTTATGTTGATGATATAATTGTAATTGGAGATGATCAAACAGAAATGCAAAACCTTCAGAAGTATCTAGCTTCAGAGTTTTGAGATGAAGTCATTGGGTGACTTGAAGTACTTTCTTGGGATTGAAGTTGCTAGATCTAAGCATGGTATCTTTATGTCCCAAAGGAAGTATGTTTTGGATTTACGGGCAAAGACTGGAATGTTGAATTGTAAACCAATTGATACCCCTAGTGAACAAAATCATAAGTTAGGGTTATATCCTGATCAAATTCCTACTGATAAAGAGCGTTATCAACGACTTGTAGGGAAATTGATTTATTTAGCTCATACACGTCCTGATATTGCATATGAAGTGAGTGTAGTGAGTCAGTTTATGCGTTCTGCCAGTAAAGATCATATATGTGCTGTGATGCGTATTCTAAAGTATCTAAAAGTAACTCATGGCAAGGGGTTAAAGTTTTCCAAGTATGGTTATACAGATGTAGAAAGGTATATGGATGCCGATTGGGCTGGTTCAGTCACTGATAAACGTTCTATGTTAGGATATTTCACATTTATTTGTGGTAATCTTGTTACTTGGAAGAGTAAAAAGCAAAAAATAGTATCTCGGTCTAGTGCTGAAGCCGAGTATCGTGGGATGACTCAAGGTGTGTATGAGTTACTATGGTTTAGGAGATTGTTGGGATATCTTGGGTTTGAGCCCAAGAAACCCATGGATTTGTATTGTAATAATAAAGTTTCAATTGTGATTGCTCATAACCTTGTGCAACATGATCGTACAAAGAATGTGGAGGTTGATCGGCATTTTATTAAAGAGAAGTTGGATACTGAGATTATTTCTTTTCCGTTCATATCATCCGAGTATCAGCTATCAGATGCTCTTACGAAAGCTGTGTTTACTACTGTCTTTCTCAACTCGCTTGATAAGTTTGGCATGCGTGACATCTTTGCTCCAACTTGAGGGGGAGTGTTGGCGAGATCCTAATTCTATTAGGATTTTATTTCTTTCCCTTTTGTACAAATCTTGTGTAATTAGGAGTTTATTTATTTCCTTGTATAACCCTACTAGGGTTTACACACTTGTATTATAAATACCTCATTTTAGAGAATGAAAATATATCAGAAAATATTATAGCCCATATTGTTTGACTTGCTGATCAAATAAGGTAGGAAATTCAAAAAGAAAAAGATGAGAGTTTGACCAAATAGTGAGCACTCTCACAGGAGATTGGCGGTTCTTTTTTTAGACACTCTGATGGGTGATCAATGTATAAACAGCAAGCAAAGAAGAAAAAGGAGAAGATAGAGGGGCAGCCGGCAGGCTGCAGAGAGATACAAAAATAAAATAAAAAGCCACAAGGCTTGGGGAAGAATGGAGCAAAGTCGTGCTAAAGGAGACAAAGGCAATCAAGTTTCCTCTCTCAAAGTCCTCAGTGCTTGGGTATAAAACCCACAAACCAAATTATATGGATGATTAATCCATTTGGGGGGAGGAAAAGAAAAGGGAGGTTGCTGCAGAATATTTACAGAAAGGGAGGAGACAGAGGAGTAGCCATGAGGCTGCAGAGATACAAAAATGAGGCTCAACACCTTTACTCCCTGCAAGGGCAAAAGCAATCAAAGGTACATGTTGCATATGCAACAAAGCTCCTCTCTTGTAGTCCTTCATGCTTGGGTATAAAACCCATGAACCAAATTCTGTGGATGATTGATCCATTTTGGGGTCAAACCCACTCTCTATAGAGGATGAAGCCCCAATAAAGAAAAAGAGGTGGGGGTAACTCGCCGTGGCTGTTCTAAGAACCAAAGGGCAATCTCAAGCCTCTCAGACCTTACTGTCAGCACCATTATTGAATTATGAAGTGGTTAAGTTCAGTCTAAAGGCTAAAAAATATCAATCCAAAGTGAGGTAGTTCAAAAAGCACTAGTCTAATTCCACACTCAAATCAAGATATGAGTAAGGGTATGCAGTAGGCCTAAACCCACAAGGAGTTCATGCTGCCTTGCTCTTCCAAATTCCACTGCTGGGTCATGTTCCAAGCATCAAGCTCATTCCCAAAAGATATGAAGGGAGCATCAATATGGATTAACGGGTTTGTTCATCACAAGAGCCCATTAATCTCAAATCCTCAAAATCATGCTTGAGGAAAAATACAAGTGTCAATGATCGAATTGAGTTAGTGGGATCATCAAAATAGCTCATTAATTTTTCTTTGACATTGACAATAAAAATGGTACAAAACCATTCCAAATTTTCTCATGGGTGATCTACCTATACAAATTTCAATGAAATCAAATTCAAATATCTCAAACACAAATTCTTAATTAGTAGGCCTCTCTTACCCATTAATTTCCAAATTTTGGAACTATGTCGGTCTGATCCAGTCAAGGGTATGTAGGCAGTCTAGCATCTCACTAGACGTAACCACAACCAAATTTGAATCCCTGGTTTATCCTAACCAAATTCGCCCAAACACTTTATGCAAGAGCAATGAGTCATTCACTCATTGCAATTTCGAACTACGTTGGTTTGATCCCTTTAAAATGGTATGTATGTAACGACCCGGTCCTAAATAAATAGATAAATATTAATTTATTCAGATAAAAGACCATTTTTGCCCCTAGAATATTTTATTTGGTTTTAAGTTGACTTTTTGACCAGGAAGGAATTTGGGAATTTCGACTGTACTGTTGTGTAGAGTACGGTGAGATGAGTCCGTAGACACGTAGTGGGCTCAAATTGGAGTTGTAACAAGAGAGATACTATCAAAATACCTTCAGTGGCATAATCGTAAATATTACGAAAAGGGTTTGATAAAAGTCAGAAAAGCCCTCATCTCTCTCTCTCTCCTCCACGCGCTCTCTCTCTCCTCCCTTTGCGACGGCAGCCCTTCTCTCTCTTCGAATCTCTGGCCACCGGCCACGGCTGCGGACGGGACCGGTGCCAAAAGGACCGGCTCAGCCCCGGTGTCACGACCCGGCCCTTCCCCGACATCGGCTGCCGCTCTAGCTGCCGAAAAAGGTGTTTTTCAAGCCGATTTTCACTCAAACTTCGCCGGCTCCGATCTCTCTCCTCCGGCCGCCTTTTTTGGCGATCAAGGTATGGAAATTCATCCATTCTTCAAAATATAGCTGATGGTTGGGTAAGATTACATCGATTTTGAACGTAGGTAGCTCGATTTTCGAATTGGATTTTGGCCGGTTTTGGGATCGCGATTCCGGCCACTTTCGGCCAGTTTTTGGGGTAGGTCCAAGAACAAAAGTGGTTTCAAATAGGGTGTTATACCTAGGGTAGGAACCTTGAGCCGTGGTTTTGAGATTTTTTCGGCAAAGCATAATCTCTTTGGACACCCACGCACTGCCGGTGCGTGTGGCGGTGTGTGGACACTGTAGAAATGGGGCATTGTGTCCCGATGCGATCCCCATGTTGTTTTGAGCGCGTAGGTATGCACGGATTCCCATTTGGTTACCGTTTGAGTCTCGAACGGATATTGCATATTGCGCATTATCCGGGTTTGATAGGTTGGGACCGTTGGATGGTCTTAAATTTAATATACGTTAATCTAAGCATTTCTAGGATCATGTAGGAATTTACGGATCGTGAATCAGAGCCCTGGATGTTCCGAGTTAATAATTTAAAGTTTATGTTTATATTAACCGTCAGATCGTGCGATCATGAGCAATTTGACCGCCAGATCTAGACCAAACTTGCAAGACGAGTATCCTATACCTTGTAGAACCTATAGGAACTTTCGGATTGAAATTTGGAGGTCATGGGCCCTGTGGGCCCGTTTGACCCAGTTGGGTAGTTTGACCATTGGTTGACTGTGAGTCTTCTGAGGTAGTTTTACCTTCCTAGGAGGATTATAGTGACCCTAGTGACAGGTCTTGAGCGTTGAGTTTTGTTGATGAGTAGGATTAGGATATTAATTTCTTGTTTTGAGTTCGAGGATTAGCGGATGCTATTAGATGTTATTATATATAGTTATATATATATATATATTTAAAGGTATAAAAAGAGTTTAGAATATCAGTTTGAAGTGATATATGCACTACCTTAAGTACCACCCTATGATTGTTAGGTCCCACGTGGCGTAGGTTATCCGGCGTGCGGACGACCCCATACGCGGCGTTGGTAGTACCGGCGTATGGGGAGATTATATGATAATATGTTGAGGTCGCACGTGGCGTAGGTTATCCGGTGTGTTGACATACGTGGGGTTGGTAGTACCGGCGTATGGGGAGATATTGTGATATGATGTTGAGGTCTCGCGTGGCGTAGGATTTTCTGACGTTGAGACAGACCCCATTTTAGCGTTGGTAGTACCGGCGTATGGGGAGATTATATGAATAACAGAGAGATGAATAAAGGTATTGTATGTGCTTGGAATCGGGTTTTAGTGGAAGGAACTACGTGTGGCTTGATCCCTCAGTAGGGTACGTAGGCAGCCTAAGGTTATTAGGTGCAGTCGGGGACATAGATGTGATTGTGTTAGGAGGTTAAAACCTCGTATGTTGGAATTGAAAAAGTTAGATGATGTATGTTGTATTTAGTATTTATAATTCATATTTGAATTTATTGTTTGCCTTGTTTAAGATATGAATTGATTTGATAGCGTGCTTGGTGTTTGTTGAGAATTATTGGAAGGCCAAAGGCAGTTTATGTGAATTGCATGAAATTATATTGTGCGTGCTGCCTGTTGGAATATTAAATGTGTTTTATGCAGGTTGAAAAATTTGGGAAATGATCAACTTACAGGAGAGACTCTGCTGAAATTTCGGCAGAAAGTCTCAGTCTTTAGTAAGTGGGCTCGGCATCCGGGTGATGTCTGGAATTCCACAGAATTTGTCTCGAGTTTCGAGAAATTCAGGGCGGGTCCTGTCAGTGTAGGCAATCTAGAGACTCAATCTAGATGCAACCGCCCAAATCTTTAATCCAAACAAAATCCCTGGTTTATTCTTAACCAAATTCGCCCCAAAACACAATTCCATATTGAATCCCTGGTTTATTCAGCTAAATTCACTCAAACACTTCTCAATACAATTCAAATCAAGTTTTCTTTGCAATGAGTCATTTATTCATTACAATTATTTGAACTAGAGTAGGTTGATTCCCTCAAGAGATACGTAGGCATCCTGAGGTTCGACTTAGGAGCAACTGTAAGACCAAATACACACGTTCTGTTTCTTTATGATGGAATCAAAGGGTGTTCCCTTGAAAGAGATTGTAATTAAGAGACACTATGTCTCGAATGGGTCGAACCTAAAATAATAAAATCCTATTATTTAATTAGTGGTAGTGAAATTATGTTGGGAGGTTCACATTTTTCTTCAAACGTCTGCATATTTGTGGACATGATTGGAGCACTCCGGTGGGTTTCAGAATATTTTTGAATCCAGATTTTGCATCTTTGGATGCTTTTTCATTTTGGGTTTGTGACTTTTACAGCCCGATCACTTACTGCCCCAACCTCTTTGGATGCAAATTCCAAAAATTTCTTCGGAATTTGGCCGCTCTTTCGACAATGGGAGCGGGTTTGCATAAGATTCTCTATCTATAATTTGCACATATGTTGTAACTTTATGTCATACCTTGTTTTCTAAGATCCTCTTCGAATTCCAAAAGTGTGTAGTGTAGTTCACTTGTTATTGTCGGATCCTTTTAACAACTTTAATTTATTTAATGCTTCTTTTAACTTGCGTTATTTTACTTTTGCTGTCTTAATTTCTTCAAAAAATTTCGTAACTGTGTAATTTTTGGCTGGTATACGTGTTACTTTGTTTCTTGATTAAGTGCACGCTAAAAATGAAGAATTGTTATAAATCTAGAGAAATTGGAGAGGGAAATGAGATGGAGAGAATGGAATAGAAACTGATTTCTCTCTATTCATATCTGTATATGTTCTTAAATCTGTGTTATAAAACTGAGAGATTGAGGAGAGAATTTAGATGGAGAGAAGGGAGTAGTTTTTCCTTCTTCTTGTATATTTTGAGTAGGGAAGGGGGGAGCCTTTTATAGGCATTTGGGGACTCCACCCACCTTCTTTATTTTACAACAAGAATAACAAAAGCAATGTATATCAAATATATTGCTATAGATTGTGAGGGCCCACGGCTATAAAATAAAGCAATGACCGAGTCGGAAAATATAGAGATGGAGGAGATAGATGAGGTTGAAAGAGAGGGAAAGGCACGGAGTGGAATGAAAGGGAATAAGTATCATATCGGAAAATTGACTAAATAAATCACAATTTATAATAAGTGGATTCATTCCTAATAACACTGACCGGACATAAGCATCGCAGAGGTGAAGCTTTGTAGTGGGAATGAAAGGTTGATATCAATGGGCCATCTACGACAGCTGGAACGCCTACAACGATCGGACAAAAGCATCGCATAGGTAAAGCTTTGTAGTGGGAGAAGAAGTGGTCGATTGCGGTCTAGAATGATCTTGAGTTTCAAACGCACCATACCCTTCTAATGCCCAAAGTGGGTAAGTTTCAGGTGGGCAGCTGGCAGCTGCTGATGTGTAGGTCAGGTCCGGTGGTGGTGGAGGCGGAGGTGATTCGTCATGATACTTTTGCAGGTGTGTGTAGAGCAGGGTTTCAAACGCATTGAGCTGGAATCCGATTCAAAAGGATAACTTGATCATTAAGCAAGGTATCTGATGCTATTACCAAAAAACCAACAAAAAAAAATAAAGAAAGAAAGAAAAGAAAGGAGATTGGGAGAGCGCGTGGCTATAAAAGAAAGCAATAAAGAGTCAAAGATATTGCTAGAGATAGAGGAGATGGATGAGGTTGAAAGAGCGGGAAAAGCACGGAAACACACGCAAGGGCCATATCAATGGGCCATGTACGAGAACTGGGAACGCCTAAAACAACACTACAGAGATAATCCGAGAGAACTTCTTGATCCATTGACGACGAACAACGACACTGCACTTAACCTCGTAGCTTTCACGGGACGCAAGGACGTGCTGGAGTTTTTGATTTCACTGATAAAAGAAGCTCCGCAGTTGCACCGTGCGCTGAGAATAAAGAACGGCCAAGGAAACACCACTCTGCATGAAGTGGCTGAGTCCGGAAACCTGGACGCAGCCATACTCTTGGTGCGCCTGGATAACAGAGTTACGGCTGAGCTTGCTAGACTTGATCTCGACCGAAACGGTGCGCATGATGAAGCTTGCTATAGACCTGCGTTGGAGATTCAGAACCAGATGGGAGAGACACCACTCTACAGGGCTGCTGCGTTCGGCCACACAAAGTTGGTCAAATATTTGGTTTCCCAAGTGGAGGATATAGAGCCGCACCTCCAAATTCATAAACTATCCATTCTTTATATCGCAGTCATTGGCCACCACTTTGGTCTCTCTCTCTCTCTCTCTCTCTCTCTCTCTCTCTTCAAATTTGACAATTGCATAAGTCTGCACTTTACTTATAGGCACGAGTAAACATTTAATATATTTTATTATTATTATTAACATGGTTTTTTTTTGTCTGAACTTATTAACATGGCTTTCCTTCAATGCAGAGACTGCTCTTTGGTTACAAAAGAAGTACCCATTTCTTGCAGAAAGAAAGAAAAGTAATGGATTCACAAGTCTTCAATTGCTAGCCCAAATGCCATCCGCTTTCCAAGGAAATTTAGGCAAAAGCTTATGGAATCGGCTCATTTATAAATGTACGATCTACTCTATCCACATAATATTAAATACACAATAATGTTATGTGTATCATATTTACTGAATACATTACTGATCACCTCAATGAATATGAGATCTACTTATATTACAAAGGTTGTCATTAATGTGGTCAGCAAATGTGATACAATTAGCAGCATTCTTAAATATATTTCATGAACCAAACTTCATATCGTTGTAGAGCATACCATACATATATTGAAGGTAAAGATGGATCAATAAAAAAGAAAACATCTCTTTCAATTCGGCACAAAATTGCGGGATATCAAAACTTTTTAATTTTATCTCTTTTAATCCCTAAAATGAAAAAATCTTTCAACTTTATCCTCATTTCTTACTTCAACATACTTTAGAAAACTTATCCCTTTCAATTCGCCACGGAATGGTGGGATATCAACACCTTATAACTTATATATGTTAATCCCTACAAAATGAAAAACCCTTCAACTTTACCTTCTTTTCTTATTTTAACATACTTTCAATCTTGTAAATGATCCAATCATACGTACTAAATGTAGCCCAAAAAAGGATTACCATGGATTGTAGTAGTGCCATCTTTATTTATGCAAGCCGTTCTGATTATTAGAATGCTGATCTTTGTCCTCCCCTTATTATGCATTATCAGGCATTTCTAACGGTGATGATACTATTGATTGGGTCCCACCAAATCAAAACGATGACTTGGAGAGCAAGATCAACCAGCCTTGGCAATCTAGTTGTTCAAAGAAGATTAAGAGTAATTGATCAAACCTTCAAAAATGGGCCATACATATATTTGTGTGCCATTTTTTGGATTTCTCAAATAATTTTATTAAGAGACATCTTTTAGGTCTATGAATAATTTTATTTCAAGGATTTGAACCGTCTATTTTTTAAGTCTTCATTCATAGATATCCTTGTAAAAAAAAAAAGGAGAGAAAATTGAAAACCATTAAGATATCTAGTTGTGAACACCCAAAAAATAGATAAACATGGTGTTTCAAGAAAACAATAAAAGAACAACCATTTTATTGAGTGGTCAAATGAATTCAGAATCAAGTGATTATATGCAAAGATGATCTTTGAAGCAATACCTAAAAAATAGATGATTCATATCAGTGCAATACAATGCAAAATAAACCCTACAAGTTTATTTGAGGGATCTCTCAATTGAAGCTCTCTGTAAGCTTATTTAAAGAAACACCCTTGTAGGGCTTACCATGCATTGTATTTCAGTGATCCAAATCGTCTAGTTTTTAGATATTTCCCCAAAGATCATCTCTGTAAAGAATCACTTGAATCCAAAACTATTTGACCACTCAATTAGATTGTTGTTATTATAGTCTTTTCTTGAAGCATTGTATTCATCTATTTTGTTGGTCCCAATTAGGTGCCTTAATGATTTTCAATTTTCCTGAGGTTTTGCAAGGATGATCTGTGGTAGAAGACTTAAAAAAATAAATTGTTTAGATCATTGAAAAAAATTTGTATGGGACTCTAACGGTGTCTCTCAAATACTATGTGAGGGATCCCTTAAATAACCTTATCTGAGTGACCATAGTAGGGTCCATTAAAAATTTGACCTCAATGATCCAAACAATTTATTTTCTAGTTGTTCATTCAAAGATTATTTTTACAAAAAATTAGACAAATTGAAAATAATTAAGATATGTTGTGACCATAAAAAAAAGATGAGCAATTTACAATTATTATTATCAACAAACTCCTTTTCCGCACACCAATGTTCATGCCCATAAATCTTTTTATAAAAAAAAACTAGTGATCTGAGAAATTCTTTAATGTGCTGGTCATATTTGCGACTTAGTATTACCAATCTGCTCATGTCATAACACATATATCTATTTATTAATATTATACCTAGGACATCTTATCTTTCCCTTCATCAATATAATATCTCTCATGAATATGCATGATCATATATAACTGGTAGGATGGCCACGAATGCGTATGAAGTCCGAGGAAATGCAAAAGCAAAAAGCGCTGTTGGAACTCACTCATCTGCTGGTGGAGAAGGACTATTCATGGGTGGAAAATAAAAAAACGAACGACGTGCCAATTTTCACGGTGCCGTCACAGGAAGAAAATCCTATTTCCGGTGACGATGATGGGGAAGAAGAAGAGACCAAATCTATTCATCATAATGATACCCCATTGTTTATAGCAACCAGCACAGGAATATCACAAATTGTGAAAAAGATGCTTGAACTACACCCTCAATCAGTTGAGGCACACGATGTAGATAATCAACAAAACATTTTTCACATGGCCATTAAGCATCGTCGGCTAGAGATCTTCAAGCTTGTGAAAAAGAGCAAATCAGTAACGTCAAGAATGGCTATGAAGATTGACCGTGATGGCAACACCCTATTGCATCAAGCTGCCTATATGGAATATTACTCTACAAGCACTCAACGCGTAGGTGGTCCCGCATTACAATTGCAAGAAGAATTGCGTTGGATGGTGGTGAGTTATATGACTTGATTTTACTACATTAGTATAATTTTAATATTACATTTCGGCCTCTAAAATTATTAGGGGAACATCTTCCAACATTAAAAAAAAAATGTTTCTATTTGTGGCCAGCGTGTGCAAAAGATTATGCCACGTCATTATACCATGCACCACAACCGTAAGGGTATGACAGCGGAGCAGCTCTTCAATAGTGAGCATACAGAGCTTCTTCAGTCGGCACAAGAATGGATGAAAGGGACTGCTCAGTCATGCTCGACCGTGGCGGCTCTGGTGGCCACAGTGGTCTATGCAGCCGCATACACGGCTCCCGGCGGTTATGATTCTAACGGGCTTCCTCTTCTCCGGAATTCCGCTTTCTTTGTCACATTCGCCATTACCGACACTGTCTCGCTTATCAGCTCATTGGCTTCTTTAGTCACGTTTCTCTCTATCCTGACGTCCCCGTTTGAGTACCAAGACTTTTACCGTTCTCTTCCATTCCGGCTGCATTTAGGGTTCACCCTTCTGTTCTTCTCACTGGTAACCACCATGCTCACCTTCACTGCTACTATTGTGCTATTGATTCATCTCCGAAAGAAATGGACAACGTCCCTCATTTACGTGGTTGCATTTCTTCCTGTCCCTATGCTTGGGCTCATGCAGCTTCCTTTGTATAAAGGATTTTCCCAAGGTTTGAAATACATTTTAAAGAAAATTAGAAAGATTAAATTTTCAATTTGCCCTGCAAGAGGAAGCTGATATGTATTCTTGGTTTGAGTAAGGCCTATTATTGAGTGATTATGTGTGAGCTACAGGTTGTAGCTTAAAAGGCCAATATAGCTCTGAGTTGGAGTTCTCTCTTCTTCTTCCTCTGCGTTTTCCCCTCCTTTTATGTATTGTTCAGAAGAACTTTACGGGCTTAAATAAAGTGTATGCCAAACAGTCCGTATGATGTTTTTATATGCAAAGAAAATAAAATATTATTTTAGATAAGATGTTAATTGTTTTTGCCTTCTGTGCTTTCTCCATTATATATTTGAAAGGACCCGCTCCGAATTTTTCAGAACCCGAGGCGAACCCTTTGGAATTCCCGACATCCTCCCGATGCTAGGCCCAAATATTAAAAACCGAGACTTCCTGCCGAAAATTCGGCAGAGTCTCCCCTATAAATTGGACATTTCCCAAAATTTATACCTGCATGAAAACGCATTTAATATTCCCAACTGGCAGCATGCACAATATAATTTCATGCAACTTCACATAAATGGCCTTCGGCCTTCCAATAATTCTTAACCAACTACCAAACCATTTAAATACAAATTATGACTAACATTTAGTCTGCGGCTGCACCTAATAACCTTAGGCTGCCTACGTACCCTCCTTGAGGGATCAAGCCACACGTAGTTCTTCCCTAAAACCCAATTCCACACTTGGGCGATACCTTATTTCATTTCTCTAGATTTCATATAAACTCCCCATACGCCGATACAACCAACGCCACGTATGGGGCTTGTCAACACGCCGGATAACCTACGCCACGTGCGACCATGCCATACTATCATTATCTCTCCCCATACGCCGGTACAACCAACGCCACGTATGGGGTCTGTCTCAACGCCGGATAACCTACGCCACGTGAGACCTGCACATCATATCACATAACTCCCCATACGCCGGTACAACCAACGCCACGTATGGGGCCGGTCCCAACGCCGGATAACCTACGCCACGCGAGACCTACCTTTCACTTGGTGGTACTTGTAGTGAATCCAACATCCGAGGAGGTACCTAAAGTAGTGCGTATAGCACTTCAAACTGACATTCTAGACTCTGTTGTACCCTTGTACAACCACATATAATTATATAAATAATTCTAATATTGTGTAACCCTCCACAATAGTCTAGCTCCCGATAATCCCCCCCCGGAAGGGTGAGATTACTCCGGGAGATTCACGGTCAACTAAGGGTCAAACTACTCTAACCCTGGTCAAACGGACCTGCAGAACCCATGACCTCCAATTTCCGATCCGAAAGTCTCTATGGGTTCTACCAGGTATAGGACACTTGTCCTGCGAGTTTGGTTCAGATCAGACGGTCGGATTTCTCACGATCACACGATCTGACGGTTAATATAAAATATAAACTTTAAATTATTATTCGGAACATCCGGGGCTCCGATTCACGATCCGTAAATTCCTACAAGATCCTAGAAATACCTAGATTAACATATATTAAATTTGGGACCATCCAACGGTCCCAACATATCGAACCCGGATAACGCACACTATGCGATTATCCGTTCGATAGTCAAACGACGTCCGAATTGAGATCCGCGAAATCCTACGCACTCGTGACAACCTAAGGATCCCATTGGAACACATCGCTACTTTTTATACAGTGCCCACGCGCCGCCGCACGCGCCGGCAGCGCTTGGGTGCCCAAAGCGATAACGCTTCGCTGGAAAATCTCAAAACCACGGCTCCAAACTCCTACCCTAGGTATAACACCCTATTTGGAGCCACTTTTGTTCTTGGACCTACCCCAAAAAGTGGCCGGAAATGGCCGATCACGGCGGCCGAAGTTCGGCCGATTTTCAATTCGGAAATCGAATTGTCTACGCTAAAAATCGATCTAATCCTACCCAACCATCAGCTAGAGCATGAAAAATAGGTGAGAAACCATACCTTGCTCGTCGGATTTGGTGGCCGGAGGAGGGAGATCGAGCTCCTTGAATTTTGGGTTAAAACCGATCGGATTTTTGCATTTTCCGACGAGCACAGGTGGTTCCAGTGGCTGAGATTGGTCGGGATGGAAAGTGGAAGATGGCACGGTTCTTTTGGGACCGGTGCCACCTCGAGCGGTGGCCGGATGCGGCGGCGGCGGCCCAAAAACCGCCGCTATGAACAGTAACAGGGGGGCTGTTCTGCGCACAGGGAGAGAGAGAGAGAGAGAGAGAAAATCTGATTTTATAAAAAATCTCATTTTGAAATATTTACGATTGTGCCACTGGGCTTCTTTTGACCATATCTCTCTCGTTACAACTCCGATTCGAGCCCACTACGTGTCTATGAACTCGTCTCAGTACGACCTATCCAAAAATACAAGTCACGGTCCCAAACTCTCTCCGGTTAAAAATATAACTAAAATACCCTTAAATAATTAAATAATTAAATAAGGGTTAAATTTGGGGAAATTTGGGGTCGGGGTGTTACATATTGTAGTTGAAAGTGGGAAGAAGTAGAAGTTCACTAATTTATATTGAACTGCTTGCATAAAAACATTATGTACATAAGATTATCACTGAAAAATAAGTTTCTAACTCTGCGGAAAACTTAGGAAAAAATAGATTCTTTAAAATTTTACAAATTAAAAGCTTGAAAAGAAAATCAACCAAAGGGAGGCCACCGATGGCAGGCTAAGGAATATGAACATTATGTATTAAAGATACAATTTATACCAATATTGATACATCAATAAGTCAATGTATACTTTATACTAAAATTTCATAAAATTTTGTTTGATTATTTAAGTTGTAAGGAATATAAACCGCCAAAAATATTATTGAAAACATTAGCATTTCAAAAGTCCATTTTTCATACTTAGTCAGATTTTGATAGAAAACAGTTTTTCAAGTATGATATGTAGTAATTTACGTTGGCACAACTAAATTTATGCATACGTCAACTAGATTGGCATTTACACATTAATCAATCACTTGCACTTTACAACCTTAAGGTACAAAAATAATGTTAGCATTATGTTAGCCTTACATAACTCTTAAATAATAATATAGAATATTACCACATATACCATACTTGACAAACTATTTTCTTTCAAAATTTGACTAAGTATGAAAAATAGACTTTTGAAATACTAATATTTTCAATGATATTTTTGGCGGTTTATATTCCTTACAACTTAAATAATCAAACACGATTTAATGAGATTTTAGTATAAAGTATACATTGACTTATTGATTTATAATATTGGTATAAACTTTATCTTTTACTAAAATTGGATTTTCATATTTTGATTTGTTGGGAATTTGATTTTCTAGTATTTTTGATTGAATCCAAATGGGGGATACTTCCTTATTTACATGTAAACATAAGTAAATGGAGTAACATAAAAATAAATTAAAGTAAAAAGACAAGACATTTACTTAAATGGGTTTATGATGGAAATAAGGGGGAAAAAAAAAGGCAATGGGCAGCCTGGCCCGAAAAGCCCACTTAGGTCCCACCCTATGGGCGGGCATGAGACGATCCCTTTCAAACCTTGGCCTAGCCTGACTCGGCACAAAAAAAGAAAAAGCTTTGCTTAAGCCCAAAAATTTAGGGCCGAGCCAGCCTGACCCAATGACGAACCATAGGAAAGGTTGAGCATTATTACAAAAAACCCAAATGAACCGACCAAATTGGACGGGTTTTGGCAGTTTGGTTTGGATTTTTAATTAAAAAATAAAATTGAAAGAAAAACTGGTGAAACAAGCCCTGAACCTATGTCAAGCCGATTTCATTTATCTAAAAGAACCAAACTGGAAAAACACTAGAATGAACCAGACTAGCAAAACATCGTAAAGAAAGGAAGAATCATGGTAAACATCTCCACCTGAAACTGATAACACTAATGTAATATACTATGATGATTTGATGTCAGAAATCATAAAGGATATAGATACACCTATATACCTACTTGCAGAAAGGAAGAACTGTGTTAAACCTTGAGTACAGTACGAAACATATCTTAAAGCCAAAGGAAAATACCCCATCAATAATTATATATCTCTAAGCAGATTATCAGACTCACATGTACACTTTATGAAGCAGTTGACCGATTATATGTCCCTAATAGTGTGACTGAAGCACTAGAAGACTCAAAAGGGAAAGAAGCTATGAATGAAGAAATGTGAGCTCTCTAGAAGAATGTCACATGAGAGCTCATGCCTTTACGTCACAGAAATAAGACGGTGGGATGCATGTGGATCTATACTATGAAACTCAAAGCAGATGGATCCATTGAAAGATATAAAGCAAGATTGGTGGCGAAGGGGTACACATATAGATATGGGGTGGACTGCCAAGAGACCTTTGCCCCAGTAGCCAAGAAAGATTAAAACTACCAGAGTCCTACTGTCTCTAGTAGTAAATCTAGATTGGCCACTACATTAGTTTGGTGTTAAAAATGTCTTCTTACATGGACACTTGGAAGAAGAGGTATATATGGATTTACCACCAGGATGTAATTTAGCTAATGACAAGAAAAATCAAGTTTGAAAGCTTAGAAAGTCATTATATGGGTTAAAACAATCTCCCAAGGCATGGTTTGGTAGATTTACTAAGTCCATGAAGAATTTTGGATACACTCAAAGTAATTCATACTACACCTTGTTCTTGAAGCGTGATGGAGAAAAAATCACTGCATTAATTGTTTATGTGGATGACATAGTCGTAACTGGGAATGACAAAGGAGAGCAACAGAAGCTACAAAAGTATTTGTCTCAGGAATTTGAGATGAAGGATCTAGGTGCTTTGAAATACTTCCTCGGAATTGAAGTAGCAAGGTTAAAACTGGTATATTTCTATCTCAAAAGAAGTATGTGATGGATCTACTCACTGAAACATGAATAGTTGGATTTAAGCCTACTGACACACACATTGAGATGAATTAAAAGTTGTGTGAAGACATGGACCTATTGCCAACCAATAAGGAACAACACCAGTTCATTGTTTGAAGGTTGATATATTTGGCACACACAAGACAAGGTATTGCATATGCCGTGAGTGTAGTTAGTCAATTTATGAATTCACCCAGTGTTTCTCATAGGAATGCAGTTGATTGGATCGTAAGATACTTAAAGTCAGTCATTGGAAAAGGATTAATGTTCTCAAAGAATGGAAATCTTGAAGTTGTTGGATATATAGATGCTGATTGGGCTGATTCCATTATAGATAGACGCTCAACATCAGGTGACTTTACATTCATTGGAGGTATCCTAATCACTTGGCAGAGTAAAATACAAAATGTGATTTCTTGGTCTAGTGCAGAAGCAGAGTATCGAGGAATGGCTCAAGAAGTTTGTGAATTATTATGGATTAAAGGACTCTTGACAAAATTGGGTTTTAAACCAGATAGGTCAATTGAGTTAATTGTGATAACAAGTTAACTATCGATATTGCTCATAATCCAGTTCAATATGATCGAACTAAACATGTTGAGGTGGATAGACATTTCATCAAAGAAAAAATTGACAACAAGATCATCTGTCTACTCTTTATAAAATCATAAGATCAATTAGAGGATGTCTTAACAAAAACTGTCTGGGGATGAGTGTTTTATGACCCACTTACCAAGTTGGGCATTAGTGACGTGTATGCACCAACTTGAGGAGGAGTGTTGACGTGAGTTAACCTACTAAATCAAGGAGATTTATTTTCCAAGTTAATTAGGTGATTTACTTCCTCGTTTTATATAGTTGACACATCCTTGTATAATTAAGAGATATTCTCCTAATTAATTATTGTATCTATTTCCTTATAAAACACCCTTGTAAACTTCTATATATACCTCCTTATGAAGAGGAATACAATTAACCTAAATTATTAAAACCATATTTATATTTTAGCACCTCTTGCCTTCATTGTTGGTGTTGTGGTGCTTGGATTGCTAAGTTGGAGGACAAGGAAACCACCTTGGTGCTGGTGTGGGTCGGCTTCTTTGTTTTGATGATATGAGGTAAACTTCTCTTCCACTACACAAGATTGTTATGGTAGAATAACTACACGTTGTAGGTTGATTCTTACCTTTTGTTCCTTGTGTTTGTAGAAGTTTATTTCCTTAATGTGTGTTATTTACCTTCGTGTTCATAGACACCACAACATAATGGTGTGGCAGAAAGGAAAAACAGCCACATATTCAAGATGATGTGTGCTCTAATTTTTTGGAGGAATCGTTCCTCGTAGTCATTGGGATGATGTAGTTTACGCAGCTATCTCTTGAACCATATGCCTTCTCATGTTCTTGAGTTTCAGACAACATTTGATGAGTTGGAAAAACATATTTTATTGCCCTCAATTTTTACATTGACGAAAATGGTCTTTGGTTGAGTGGCATTTGTTCATCTCCACAAAAATAAAATAGATAAGCTTATTCCGGTTGCATTGAGATATGTTTTCATTGGCTACTCTCCTCATCAGAAAGGATGGCTACATGCTCTCACTATTTTATTTCTTTGGTTACTATGGATGTGAACTTGGTGTTGACGGAAATGTATTTCATGAACCTGTGCCAAGTCATCGGGTTCCAGTGTACCAGACCATGATCTTGAGGATATTAGATTTAATTAGTACCTCTACTGGTTCTACCTTACCATTACGTGCTAACTGTGGGAAACCACGTGAAGGATTTTGTCCAGATATCATTAAAAAGTTCCCGATTTGCTAATCATGTCTCCACACATAGACTTTGTCCGTCCTATGAGGCCTTTGCGCATATGATGGCTATGTAGTATCAATACCTAATAAAGCACACGAGGCTTTAGTGTTGATTCTAGCAGGGCTAAGACTATGAATAAAGAGATGCAGACCCTTGAATGGAACATGAGAGGGTCATGATATTACTAAAAGGAAAGAAATGGGTTGGTTTTAGGTATAATTCTGATGGGTCCATTGATAGGTATAAAGCTGGATTAGTTGTGAAGGGATACAATCAGACGTATGAAATTGACTATGAGGAAAGCTTTACACATGTTTCCAAGATTAATAGAATTCAAGTCCTCTTGTCTTTGCAGCAATATAATGTAAAGAATGCTTTTCTACATATGAAGACTTAAATGAAGAAGTATATTTGAATTTGCCATTTGGGTACTCCATAACAGGGGAGTAAAAGAGGAACATGTGTACAAGTTAAAAAAATGGCATTGTATTGGTTGAAGCAATATCACCATGGATTGTTTGGAAGATTTAATTTGGCCATGAAGAAATATATGGTTACAAGTTGTGTACTTATCTTGAGTTGTGTGTATGCTTATCTTTGCTTAAATCTTCATCTAATTTAACTAAGTTAACTAATAGAACTAAAGTGTTTAAATTAATTTCTATGGAAAGGATCGCGTATTTGCTTGCTGGACTATTACATGTTTCGTGCACTTGAAATTAAAATTTTGATTAAGTTGGTCTAGAAATTAGGTTCGTAACTTTCACAACAATTTTTTGAAAGAGAGGCTCAGAAAATTCCGTTTATGCTCAAAATTCTTCTCTTTGACCTAATTATCCTACAAAACACAATTGAAACCAAACTAATTGGCTCATGTTAAACAGGAACAAATACAGAAACCAATTAAAAATGTGTATTAAAGATGTGTGCATTTATGCACTTATTAATTGTCACGTACGGGTGAGCTTGATGCGTAAAAGAGGAGATATGCTGGGTTGTGGCAGGTGGAGTGTAGGCATAAAGGATTGGTGAAAGGAATAGATGCCATATGAAGAATTAATGTATTGGTGAAAGAAGGAGATGCAATATGGCAGTGCACAAGTTGGGGAATCACCGATGGGTGGACAGAAACTCTGATACCATGGAAAGCTTTTTTAAAAGAATATATATGCAGCTCACCTGTCGTAATGGTTACATGAATAAGCGGCTCAGCTTTCTGATCAATACAAAGATTTGTTCAGGGATCCATGTAACGAACCGCTCCTAAATAAATTGGTATTTATTAATTAATGTAGGTAAAAGATCATTATACCCCTAGAATATTTTATTAGGTTTAAAGTTGACTTTTCAACCGGGAAGGAATTTGAGAATTTCAGCTGTACCGTTGCGTAGAGCTCGATCAGATGAGTTCGTAGACACATAGTGGGCTCGATTTGGAGTTGTAACGAGGAAGTTACGATCAAAAGAAAATCAATGGCACAATCGTAATTATTTCGAAATGGAATTTTCATAAAAATTAGATCTCTCTCTCTCTCTCTCTCTCTCTCTCTCTCTCTCCTCGCGAGCGCAGCGCCCTCCCTCTATATTTTTCTGCACAGCCGTGGCTTCCAAGAGCCAATGCTGCCACCACCGTCAACGACCGTCCTCGAGACTGGTCTTGTTCGAACCGCCACCTTCTCCTCTTCTCATCCCACCCGGTCTCCGCCGCCGTCAGCCACTCCAGCGGTCGGAATCTGCAAAAAACGAGCCGATTTTCACAGATTTTCAAACCGCTCGTTCTCTCTCATTTCTTCACCGATTCAGTCAAGTAAGGTATGGATTTCTACCTATTTTCCATGCTATAGCTGATGGTTGGGTAGTATTTCTTTAATTTTGAGCCTAGGGTAGTTAATTTTTAATTTAGGGTTAGGTCAATTTTGGGTTTACGATTCCGGCCACTTCCGGTCGCTTTTTGGGGTAGTCCCAAGAACAAAAGTGACTCCAAATAGGGTGTTATACCTAGGGTAGAAGTCTTGGCCAGTGGTTTTGAGATTTTTCGGTGATGCGTAATCACTTTGGAAACCCACGCGCTGGCGGCGCGTGGGCACTGTAAAAAAAGAGGCATTGTGTCCCAATGCAATCCCCTTGTTGTCCCAAGTGCGTTGGTCGGATTTCAATTCGGAGGTCGTTTGACTATTGAACGGATTTCGCGTATTGTGCGTTATCCAGGTTTAATAGGTTTGAACTGTTGAATAGTCTTGAATTTAATATATGTTAATCTAGGCATTTCTAGGATTGTGTAGGAATTCACGGATCGTGAATCGGAGCCATGGATGTTCCGGTTTAATAACTTAAAGTTTATATTTATAATAACCGTCAGATCGTGCGATTGTGAGCGATCCGACCGTCCGATCTGGACCAAACTTGTAGGACGTATATCCTAAACCTTGTGGAACCTATAGGAACTTGCAGATCGGAATTTGGAGGTTGTGGGCCCCTGTGCCCGTTTGACTAAGTTTGGGTAGTTTAACCCTTGGTTGACCGTGAGTCTTCCGAGGTAGTTTTACCTTTCTAGGAGGATTATAATGACCCTAGTGATAGGTCTTGAGCGTTGTTGAGTTTTGTTGATGATGTAGGATTAGGATATAAATTTCTTGTTTTGAATTCGAGGATTATTGGATGCTAGATTGTGGTTCAGGCTTGTACAACTTTAGAACTTTATATAAAAAGAGTTTAGAATGTCAGTTTGAAGTGCTAAACGCACTACCCTATGTACCTCCCCGGATGTTTGATTACACTGTGTAAGTACCATCTTGTGATTGTGAGGTCTCACGTGTCGTAGGTTATTCGGCGTGCAGATAGGCCCCATACTTGGCGTTGGTAGTTTCGGCGTATGGGGAGATTATGTGATATATGATGATGAGGTCGCACGTGTCGTAGGTTATTCGGCGTGTTGACAGGCCCCACACGTGGCGTTGGTAGTTTCGGCGTATGGGGAGATTATGTGATATATGATGATGAGGTCGCACGTGTCGTAGGTTATCCGGCGTGCGAACAGGCTCCATACGTGGCGTTGGTAGTTCCGGCGTATGAGGAGATTATGTGATATGATGATGAGGTCACACGTGTCATAGGTTATCCGGCGTATTGACACGCCCCATACATGGCATTAATAGTTCCGGCGTATGGGGAGATTATGTGATATATGATGATAGGGTCCCACGTGTCGTAGGTTATTCGACGTGCTGACAGGCCCCATACGTGGCGTTGGTAGTTCCGACGTATGGGGAGATTATGTGATATATGATGTTGAGGTCTCACGTGTCGTACGTTATCCGGCATGCAGACAGGCCCCATACGTAGCGTTGGTAGTTCCGGCGTATGAGGAGATATTGTGATATGATGATGAGGTCCCACGTGTCGTAGGTTATCCGGCGTGCTGACAGGCCCCATACGTGACGTTGGTAGTTCCGGCGTATGAGGAGATATTGTGATATGTTGTTGAGGTCACACGTGTCGTAGGTTATCCGGCTTGTTGACAGACCCTATACGTGGCGTTGGAATTTTTAGCATATGGAGAGATTATGTGATTGTCAGGTCACCCGTGGCGTAGGATTTTTTAGCGGGATGACAGATTCCATACATGGCGTTGGAATTTCTGGCGTATGAGGAAATGATATGATGGTTAGGTCACATGTGGCGTAGGATTTTTCGGCATGATGACAGACCTCATACGTGGTGTTGGAATTTCCGGCATATGGGGAGATTATGTGGTTATTAGAAAGATGAATTAAGGATTATTATACTGAGCTGGGAACGAATGATGTTTGAAAAAGATTTTGTTTGGGATTTCTGTAATTGATTTCATGTTGATGGTTTTGGAAATTTTGTATGAGAGAACTACATGTGGCTTGATCCCTCGGCGAGGGTACGTAGGCAACCTAGGGTAATGCCTAGGTGCAGTCGCGGGTTAAACTTTACTTGTGTATTATTGAGTACGATGCGGACCTTGTCGTTGGTCCTGCTATTTGAGTGAGAACAAGATGTTTTTGTGTTAAGAGGTTAAAATCTCGTATGTTGGATGTTGAGAAAATTAAATGTAGTGGATTGCTTTGACATTCTTAAGTGTGATTGAATTTATTGTTTGCCTTGTTTAAGGTATTAATTGACTTGATAGCGTGCTTGGCGGTTTGCTTCGAATTATCGGAAGGCCGAAGGCCGTTAATGTGAATTGCATGAATTTATATTGTGCGTGCTGCCTGTTAGGATATTAAGTTGGGAATTTTGTGCAGGTTAAAATTTGGGGAATGTTCAATTTACAGGAGAGACTCTGCCGAAATTTCGGTAAAAAGTCTTGTGCCCTTATTCCTTTTTGGGGAAAAGGATATGGTTTTAGAAGTGGGCCCGACATCGGGGTGATGTCGGAAATTTCCACAGAATTCGTCTCAGGTTTCAGGAAATTCGAGGTGGGTCTTGTCAATCCAGATTCTTTGCTTGGATTTTCTCTGCCATGATCTGCTTTACTTTTCTTCTATGTGTGCCACCTCATTAAAATTACATCTAAAGGACTCTAATGTTGACATATCACACACAAAACCTAAATGCCTCACAATTTTTGTTTGGAAAAAAACAATTCCTAAACATGAGTTAAAGTGTGCAGCCGCTTTCTCTTCCATTTTTTTTCTTTTCAATTTCTCTTTCTTGCAACAACACAGCATCTTCTCCATGCCACTATCTTAGTCCTCTTCTACTATCACTCTCGTCATAGAAACAAACACAATTCCAGTGACTATAATTGTTATTCACAAAATAAGAACCACAACGCATATATTCTCACCGATTGGGCTACCACCAAAGAAAGATGAGAAGATGTCAAATGAGTCGTACGTGACCACCATAGCCATTTCAACCATGATTTTCAGACGTAACATGTATCGAACTTAAACTGAATCAGAATATAAACCTACACTTCTTTCTCCAAAAAAAAAAAAAAAAAAAAAAAAAACCATGACTAGAATTACAAAATCAAGAAATTCTGTGGAAAAAATTAAAATAATAGATCACGTTATTTTGCCTTCCAAGAAAAATAGATGCAGCCAACTATGCGCACTATTACTTATTTTGGTTTAAATGTTTTGATTCATATTTCATAGTTGCATGATGAAATTTTGAGCATTAGCAAGAATTGAATTTCATATGGGAAGAGGAGAGACAGTGAGGCTGGAAAGGAGAGCATACTGGGATGCTGAAAAAAAATGATGAAGGAAGAAGACC
This sequence comes from Prunus persica, assembly GCF_000346465.2. Taxonomy (NCBI): domain Eukaryota; kingdom Viridiplantae; phylum Streptophyta; class Magnoliopsida; order Rosales; family Rosaceae; genus Prunus; species Prunus persica. The sequence continues at coordinate 2,822,590 of NC_034016.1, read as the reverse complement.
ACGTTAACTCAAGTTAGTTCAAATGGAATTTTTTTTTTGTCTAAAATAAAAATTGTGAGCTATTTGGGTTTTGTATGTGATGTGTCAACATTAGAGTCCCTTAGATGAAATTTTAATGAGGTAGCGCACATAGAAGAAAAGTAAAGCAGATCATGACAGAGAAAATTCAAGCAGAGAATCTGGATGCTTGTTCGAATGCTTTAAGTTGAGTATATTGTGAGCTAACAATCACTCAAGCCTAGAATACGTGCAGTAATTAATTAAACAAGATTAAACAAACTCTAATCTTTTATTTATAATGATTTACTAAATATTTTCTACATTACATGGTAAGACACATAAGTAACTCAGTATCACATAAAATTTCTATGAAGTTCACACTTTCCGTTATCTTCATCATGTCTATGTGTATAGTAGATGTATTATAAAGAGTAATCATGAAACGATAAATTGTAACATCTCACATCGACCAACGGAAAGGGGGTGATGTGCCTTATATGTACATGCCCACCTTCATCTAGCACGAGGCCTTTTGGGGGCTCACTGGCTTCGGAGTCGTGAGAAACTCCGAAGTTAAGCGAGTTGGGGCTAGAGCAATCCCAGGATGTGTGACCCACTAGGAAGTTGCTCGTGAGCTCCTAGAAACAAAACCGTGAGGGCAGAGAGGGGGGCCCAAAGCTTACAATATCGTGCTACGGCGGAGCTGATCTCGGGATGTGACAATTTGGTATCAGAGCCACTCTATTGTGTGGTGCGAGTGTGACGACGAGGACGTCGGGCCCCTAAGGGGGTGGATTGTAACATCCCACATCGACTAACGGAGAGGGGGTGATGTGCCTTATATGTACATGCCCGCCTCCATCTAGCACGAGGCCTTTTGAGAGCTCACTAGCTTCAGAGTCGTGAGAACTCCGAAATTAAGCGAGTTGGGGCTAGAGCAATCCCAGGATGGGTGACCCACTGGGAAGTTGCTCATGAGCTCCCAGAAACAAAATTGTGAGGGCAGAGAGAGAGGCCCAAAGAGGACAATATCGTGCTACGGCAGAGCCGATCCCGGAATGTGACATCAATCTCCAAAATAGTTTTGCGATTGAGTGATTTAATCAACTATAGTCCATAATAATGATACCAACTAAATAATAAATAACATTAAATGAATTAAATAAGGAAATAGAGAAAATAATCTTATGAATTCAAGTAATTAATCAAGGAAGAGAAGGTGGGAGTTCGAATTGTAATTCTAATTCTGATCTAAAAACATGGTTAATGATCATGAGCAGTTCATTTGCTTCTCTCTCTTGCAGAATTAAACCTATGTTTGGAATTGCTTTACCGAGCAGCATGGCTCTTGCTAATCGAAATTCCAATAGAAGGTTTATAAATAAATAATAAATAAATAAATGGAAATGCCAATAGAAGGTTTATAAAACTTGGAAAAGTGCTTCATTATTCTGTTCTTAATTATCATTTATTATATATGCATATCATCATCTGTCGGCTCATATGCCAACTAGGTTTTTTTGGCCAACTAGTTATTGCAATAATATTCTGCAACTTGGCTCTTTGGTCGAACGGCAACACCCTTGATAACAAGTCCGCTCTTCCATCTCCCACCATATTCATACAACAAAAACTCAATGTTCCCAGGATTTGCGGGAGCTTTAAACTCACCAAACGGAATATCTTTCCATTCATCTTTACTATCCTTCAAATCCGTCAATTTAATTGTCGTCTCCCTTGAAACTGCACCATCTGGGGGAGTGAATTTCAAATTCACTGGGGCATCCCATCCATAAGCTTTAGTTTTCATCTTGACCACAAATACAACTTCATACAGAGTTCCTGGTGAGAGGTCTGTGGTCGAAAGTTTTCCACGCACTTCTAGCCAACACACATTTAACAGTTCAGCAGCTTCGAAGTTGCCACCACTGCAATGAAATCGAAGTTAGGACTGAGATTACTGAGAGTATATATATATATATATATATATATATATATATTAATTTTGTGTATGTGTTATTCCTATCTGTTTCAAATGGTCAATACGACTGGAGAAACCGAGAAAGAAACCGTAAGTTATATATTGAAGTTTTTGGTACCTAGTTTCTTTGACCCATCGCCAGTAACGAGTGTCTCCAGACCAAGTGATATCGAGATCCTTTGCATACACCATACAACATTTGGACTTTCCATCACCATACGTCTGCACAGGCTGTGATAATGCTAACAATAGTCAAGAAAATATAATTGACATAATCAAGATGGTCGATCTCTAACTTCTTTAGATAGTTTCCATTCTTTAAATCAAATTAAACTCCCAAATTTTTTAATTTGGAGCTGAATTTCGGCACCAACTGGAAATTTTCACATTTCATCAGAATCATAAGTAAGCATATATATGTATATATGTAGCTATAACACACAAAATTAAACCATCCGAGCATGGTGTTTGAATTTCAGATAAAGGGAGCTGATACTTAACTGATTGTGTTTCTGTCTTCTGATTATCAGAAGCGTTTTTGACTTCTACCTTCTGATTATCAGAGGGAGCTGCAGTAGATGAAGGCCCTCCTTCAGTTGGTTTCTCCGATGCATTGTTACTAGTTGTTTGTCCACTAGTTGGCTGTGAGGGCACAATCCCCATCTCTTCAATATACGTCTTCCATCCAATGCTTCTTGTTACTTATATAGGTAAAAACAGGGCTAAGTTGGTTATTTCCATGCATGCACATGATGCATGATTTTGGTATCTACGTGTACACCGCTCAAGGTTTGGATGAGGATGAGTGTTTTAGCATGGGAAGCAACCTGTTAACTTTTTTATTCTTTGGATATCTCAGTTTCTCAAGAATGCTGATGTGAAGAATGAAATAGCAACCGATGGGTTGGAAAACACTTTGGAATATCAGAAAAACGCCTTTATTCCATATGCTAAACTTTTGTTTGCTTAATTAACATATAATATTCCATTCTGCAGGCAAAGAAAAAATATGCTTTTACTCTGAGATAAGGGAATCACATCCGATATATAAAATATCTATAGTGAGGGATCACTAAAATAATAAACTTATTTGAGGGACATTCTGTATGGCCCATCACACGTTGTCTTTCAATGATCCGCATTGTCTAATATTTATATATTCTTAAATATCATATTTGTAAAAAAATCACTTGAGTCTGAAACCATTTGAGTCAATTAGATTATTGTTATTTTAGTTTTTTCTTGAAGCATCGTGTTCATCTATTTTGTTGCTAGCAATTATGTAAGTGTATGCATGTTGAGTTTTTCTTTTGGCTTCCCCTTGACAATATTATAATAGGACATACATTGTAATCACCCAAGCTCATGCTTAGTTTAAGAATAGTTTCTCTAATTGCTCTTGTTTGGCTGCTATCTTATGGAATATCACTTATTGGCAAAAGGTATTTTGTGCATTGCATCATATTGCATTCGTTAGATTTCTTAAGATTATGACTAATCATCTTGTTTTCGTATGACTAGTCATCTTTTGCATCAGTAAGTTTTCTAGCTCACCGGTTTCTACGAATTTTCTCAGCTACCATGTGTACTATTCTAACCTAGGAATTCTTGGGTAAAAGCCAAACGATTCCTTATTTGACAGCCGTGATTTTTTTAGGTGAGTTTTCAAAAAGGTTTCTTCCATCCTTTTACTTGCTCTTCTTCCTGAAGAGAAAACCATCGTTTTCATCTATGAGTTTTCTAAATTGATTTTTTGAAAACTACTTTTGAAATATAAAATCTGCATCTAGCTAGAACAAACACATTCTCATATACATGTAGTTCAGATTAAAGATTGGTTTCTTGAAGAGTATGGTTTCTTGAACAAATTGGCCATGTTCTCCTTGAATCGAAATTGTTGGTTTCTGTTCGAGTTTGAGCTGGCTAGCTGGTGCCATGGGATGAAAGGGCTTAAGAAGGAGCTTCCATTGCCATGAAGGACTAAGCTGTTAGCTTTCCTAAATTGGAGAAGAAGATTGCACAAAGGAGTTATAACTCATCTTCCTAAATAGATCTAGGATTTCTTGAGCTTACTTGTGTTTATTTATAAGAATCTTCTTTGCTTAGTGGATTGCTTGGTCGGTTGGTGACCTTCAATTTTTCCTAGTGGTGGGTTTCTGGGTGAACAATTTCTGTTTTGCAGATATGTTATTTTCTGGGTTTGTGTTCTTGATAGTTAACTAGTCATCGCATGATGTTCATGTATTTCTGAATTTGTGTTCTTACAGTTGACTAGTTATCACTATCTGCTAGTTGTTGTTTACTTGATTATGATGCTTTCACACTTTTACCATAGTTGTTGCTAGCACAAGGGATGCCTAGATTGACGGGTTCTTCTGAGTGTCTAGGTTGTCACTAGTAATCTTTTAGGCTTGCAGGTACGTGTTGCTGGTCACATTGATGTGGAATGTGCAAATAACCACATGTTAATATCACTTCATCTCATAAAAAGGCAAACCATTTTGCCCTTGCTGTTTATATTCATAACTCTAGCCTTGCTAGAGTTCATGCAGTTAATGTGGGAGAATCTAATTTGGGAAATGAATCTGAGTCTAGATATGATAAGCAGGATGATCGATTATGTAAGGAACTATGTGCAAAGTATGATATGCATTTCAATGAAACCTGTAATGTCAAAAAACAGAATCACATAATGGAAAAAAAAAATCAAAGAACTTGATGAACTGAATGAAACTCTCAAAATGGCCAAAAAGAAGTTGAGTGGTATCTTGTAAGAGAATGAAGTTGACATGTGTGAGTTGTATCATAAAGTTTGCACTCTTGAAAAAGAAAATTCTGATTTGATTGAGAAGTTGAATATGCTTGAAAATAACAAATCCTTGTTTCTTCATAGACTAACTTTGTTTGAGTTTGACAAGTCATTAGTTAAGCATGAAAAAGTAGTCATGCATGATAATTTTGTGGTTGAAAATTCTATTTTGCAATGCATGTTATTTGAGAAAGACATTGAGTTGCAAAACTTAATTGAGATGGTAAAATCACTTGAAAACAACATGGTTAAACAATCTGAATCTTTTGATACTTTACAATTTGAAAATATAAGATTGGAACATGAACTTGAGCTGGAAAAAAGAAAAAATTCAATGTTTAACCATTAGTGCTGGAAAGATTGATAAAATGCTCAATTTGAGAAAATTGTTTGGTGATAAAAGAGGTTTAGGATATATAGATGAGTCTTCTATACCTTAATCATTTGAGACAATCTTTGTCATAGATGTGTCAACTCAAGAATCTCCAAAATTTGTTCATGGTCTCAACTTGAGTTTCAATTCTATGAATATTGTTTCTAAGGGAAAGTTGTCTCCTCCACAATCCAAATTCATGCCTACCTGCCACCATTGTGGTGTGAAAGGACGCATTCGACCTAGGTGTCATATCCTTAGGTTTGAGTCTCGAGTTTCCAAATAAAGTGAGTTTAAGACTCTTGTGTCATATTTTAAGGGGTATGCTATTGTAAAGTCTGTGGTTTTTACAAGAGATAAACACTCTTCACTCGCAAAATTTGGTTTCCCAAAATCAAAAAGGTTCATTCCTACATGCCATCATTGTGGCACATTAGGACACATCGGACCAGTGTTTTAAGCTTAGGAATTTTGAGCAAAAGCCTTTTGTTCATTTCAAGAAAGTAAATGGTGACTCACTTCAAACTCAAGTGAATGATCTTGTTTACAAGGTTGTCAAATTTCCTAAGGTGATCTCTTTGTCTCATAAAGTTTTAAAAGTGAAGCAAGTTTAGATCAAGAGAAGGAAGACCATATTTTTCCTCATGTTAGTGACTAGTTTCTTTGTCTTATGTATCTATACCATTCTCTTGTTTGTGTATGCTTCATGGACTCTAGATACATTGTCATGCGTATGCACCGTACGTGTTCTTTTGTTTTATTAGGTTTTATTATTATTATTATTTTTTAAATGTGGTCATTGCATGCATGTTTTTCAATCATCTCTGTTAGCCGTACGATCTTTAATATTATTGTGCATATTTTGATGATAACAAATTGTTCTTTAGTTATCTAATGTATTTCAAGTGTGATAAGTTGTAAGAAGAAGGTATTCTCGAATGGATCAAAAATACTGTACACATTGGAAGACTTTTGGGACATTAAAGCAAGAAGCCGATACTCAAGCATATATTTCTTCAAGACGGAAGAGTTAGGTTATTCTTGTAAAACTCTTTATGAATTGAACATCTAAGGCTCTTTACCTAGACTGACCTTAGGTTCCTTCATGCATTCATATCATACCTGCAAAATTGTTTTATCAAAATTTTGGCTAAGTATGAAAAATGCTTTTTCAAACTAATCATTTTTTGAAGATAATTTTTTCCGGCTTTTATTCCCTACATATCAAATAAGAAAACCTGATTTTATGAAATTTTTATATGAAGTTTATGTTGAACTAAAATCGATTTTTCATATTTTGATTTGGTGGGAATCTGATTTTTCTAGTATTTTTATTTGAATCCAAATGAAGGGGGTGGGTGGTTGGGAGGGGGAGATGTGGCGGGGTGACGTACTTCCTTATTTACATTGTAAACTTAAGTAAATTGAGTAATATAAAAATAAATGAAAGTAAAAGGACAAAGACATTTACTTAAATGTTGGAAATGGAAATAAGGTTAGCTGAACACTGTTCCAACAGGTCTATTTTCTAACAGCTATACTTCCCAACAACTATATTTTTAACGGCTATATTTCCCAATAGCAATATTCCTAACGGCTCCATCTTCTCAACAACTGTATTTCCATACTTATAAATATGTATTCAAATTTGTGGTGAAAACAACAACTCAACATATTCATCCAAGCTTACAAGCATTCATCATACTCTGAATATCATTTTCTCTTGAGCCATCCCTTGTTCAAATTCATAAAAGAGTTGTAGTGTCCAAAATTACGTTTGTAATCATCTACTCATAAAGGAGAGTTATCTTTCTGTGAGCTTCAATTGTATATCCCTCTAAATTAGGAGAGATTTTTATTCCGAGAGTTATTTCTTTCAAACTCGTAAAAAAGGTTAGTTTGACCCTGTGAGGTGAGAAGGGTGTCTTCCATCTTGTATTAGAGTGGTGTGCTCTAGCTGTGAAGGAGTGATGTGCTCTGACAATGTAAGGGTTTCAACTCCATCTGCAAGGAGTTTTTCCCGGTGTGCTTGAGGACTGGATGTAGGCCAGGTGGACTGAACCAGTATAAATCTCTGAGTTTGAATCTCTCTTTCCATATCTCTTTATTATTGTGCTTGTCAACATATGTTCTTTTGGATGAAACATATGTTGGATGACTATGCTTTTCAACAATTATTCTTTCTCATCTATTGTGATAACTTGAGTGAAATAGATATCTCAAAAATTCATGTCCATCACTCAAGAACCAAACCCTTTGACATAAGACATCATTTTATTAGAGATCTTGTGGAAGACGACATTTTAACATTAGAGTTTGTTCCCTCTGAGAAACAGCTTGCAGATATACTTACCAAGGCCTTAGACTTTTAGAAACATGTCACACTCAGACAGCCATTGACCTTTGCTCAATTGATTAGTATGTTTGTTCCTTGTCTTAAGCACATTTCAAAATTGTTGACTAGTCATCTTACATGTAGTTGAAAAGTCAAGTATAAAAATAAAAAAAACAAAAAAAACATGATATGCAGCTGTCTAACACTTATCTCTCTCCTATCTGATGGTGTGAAATTTGAATCATTTTGTGCTTTCTGATTTATGTGCATAGTCCCCCTTCTTGTTTAAAGCTATTAGATGGGACTTAATTCGTGCTATCTTATCCTCTTGATGAGCGAAGTGTCTATGATCCACTTTGGACTGTCATTGTCATCCTCTCTTATCTTATCTCACTCTATTAGCCAATCTATTCAATTAAAATAAAAAGGGGAAGTGTGACCAATGTAGTCACTGCTCTAGGAAGGTATCAGGTAATAAGATTGAAGCATCTAGAGCAAAGAGCCGTAAAATTGGACCACTCAAGCACTTAAGTATGGGATGTGCAAATGAAACAAAAAAAATTAATCAACAAAATATTTTGTCAATAGAGAGTGATGAAACTTGAAACTTTAAGTTCACCAGCATGTATAGCAGAATCCTCAATACTCGTACGCCTATGACAAGTCTTATGCACGCAGTCTAACCCAACTAAGAGTCTACAAAACATTCCGTCAAGGGTACCCGGGTGCCGACATATCCACATATCCATAGTTCCCAATTTCCAATCTATAATTTTCATTTCTAGTGAGGTACATAGGATAGTACTTATAGCACTTCAAACTGACATAATTATAATCCATTCTCTTTCCATAATCTCATTACCAACACCCCACGTACCTCACACATAACCAGAAATAGATAGGAATTCTTGAAAAATAATATATATCAACTCAAGATATTCGCAATATGCTAAAACCCAAATATGTTGCAATTACTTTACAAAAATATCAAGTTTCAACTATTTGTTATATAATAAATTCAATAAACTAATAAATCATTATTCATAATTTGTTGGGGATAAAACAATGCTCATTATTTGAAAATAAAGTCCACTCATAAGTAGTCCCACGATACTTGACCCTGAGAGGGTCTCACCTGATACATACAAGTAGCCGGAGTATATATTTCAGGATACGAGGGCGAGATTAATATAAATTACCTCTTTTATTTCAGGCTAAAGATCATTTTTGGCATAGTGTTACTTAATAGTTGCTACTCACCACCAAATCTTCTACTGGTTCTTGTGGTTCCTTTAAAAAAAATTAAATTAAATTAAATCTCAGCTTACTAAAGTAGTTTTTATTATTCCTTTGGCTGAAATGAAGTGGTATCTAAATGGCAGATTAGAACAGGTGATTCTATTATTTCTCCAGGAGCCAAAGAATTATCATTGAGGATTGATGCTATAGCTAGTGCAGGATTTAAGATTTCACAATCAAACCTAGTTGATCTGATCCGGTACAACCTTGTACTCTTATACTGGAACTCTCCCTTGAATTATGGCAGTATCTTTGATTTCATTTAGCTTTATTGAGTTAGTTAATCGAATTTTGTTGGTTTATTGCATAGTTTGATGGTGATATTTATTTTATAAATATTCTGGATTCCGCTAGACATGCGTATACAGAATTCCTACACCCATATGTATTAGAGTAGGAGGGTAATTAGTTTGTGTGAAGTTAGAGGCAAAGGCATGGGCATGATTTGGAAAAGGGAGTGAAGAAGAGTGATTTTTAAACTGATTTTTGAGAAATTGGGTGTTATATCCATTAATGAGAAGAGGTATATCTCATTTTTGCTTAAAAATTTGTTCCCATTATTCAGAAAAGGTTGTGATTGATAACCATAAGTAAGTGTATACTCATCACTTGTACTGAAATACTATTATCAGACAAGTTCTTCCTTTGGTAGATTTGATATGTTTGAACAATAATTTATAGATATTTCTTGTTTGTCAATGAATTCAAATAGAAGCAAGTAAAAATTTACCTTGTTTGTGGATATGTGCAAGTGCCAGTGTGAAAATGACTCTGTGCAAGTACCACAGATCTGGTACAATCAAGTTGCAGATGTTTTTTGTTTGATAAGTTGTTTATTAATGACTAAAACCCATACTTTTAAAAAAAGTTTTGTTTTCTCTGTGCAATTAATATTAAATCCTTAACTAGTATCTTCAAATGGAATTCAAAGGCATATTTAATTTGCACTTTCAGGCTTTCTTGTTCACCGATATGATTTGGTAAATATGCATACTGGTCAATTTGAAGTGACAACATATCTTGTGCAAATTTAGTACCTTGAAGCTTATGTTCATATTTCTGCTGTTTGTGTTTACATTTTACATGCCTTTTTTTTTTCTTCCTCAGTATAGAGCTAGACGGAAGTACACGTATGCCCAAATGGAATTGGATGAGGTGCGAGAAGAATTGGGAACTCATGTCCTATAATGGCTTTTTGATTGAACTAAACATTCCTCCTTCATTTTACATGTCTTTCTAGCCAGCATTTTGCGTATATATAGACAAGTACGGATAATTTGTGGTGTGGGGTTGGAAAAATTGTGATTTGGATGTGACAAGTATGGATCATTCAAGTATTTTGCTTATATATATAGGCAAGTGTATGGGCTTTTTCGTTCCGGCAAGGGCCAAGTGTGTGAAAATTGCCCCTAGGTCTAAGTTCAAGAATCAGACCCCAAGAATGCTTCGAAAGGGTAGTGAGGCCTTAGGAAGCACCCTGGTTATCTTCACCAACAAAAACAACGACTGCTTACAGATAGATTCTTAGCTTGGCATCAGAAGTTTGTGGTATGGGAGCAAAACAATCATGAGTTTAGCATAAACAGAGAGAGAGAGCTGTGAGTTCTTATGAAAGACAGGGGTTCTAAGGAAAGGGGGAAGGGATTCTAAGAGGGTTTGTTGAAGAGAGAGAAAGAGAGAGAGAGAGAGAGAGAGAGAGAGAGAGAGAGAGAGAGAGAGATAAGGGAAAAATGGGTGTGTTAAGTAGTTTTCGGTAGCTTGACGGTGGCTCTGTCAAGCTCTGGAACAGTTTATCAGAGGAGAAAATGGAAGAGATGGAGCAATAGGACACGAAAAATTGCAGAGGTTTCAGGGATGAGAGGTGAAGCTTGCTCTACGGATGTGTTGCTTAGGATAAAGAAGAAGGAGATAGAAGGTGACGCACTTAGGCTTGATGTTTCCAGCAGTTAGAGAATAAACTTGCTCGATTGCTTTGGTTGAGTTTAATGGGTAGGAGGTACCTCCTTACCAAGAAACTCTAATGGGTTCTCTCCAATTTTGCCAAGTCTCCCCTTTCATTTCTTTTCTCTCCCTTTGATCCATCCCATTTTGTGAAATTCTCCTCTTCTCAATACATAGAGACCAGATTTTTGGGAATTCAGAAGTCTTTCCATAGCCATACCAGTGGTGATTTCTTATCTTTGGCTATCCATCTCTCCTCCTTTCCTTCCCTATTTCATGGCAAGATCTGGTAAAGGAAGGAGATAGGTAACTTTAGTTAGTCTGAAGGCTGCCTTTTCTCCTGCGCGTGTCAATTTCCTCTAGTTTTTTCAGCGATCTGCCTTGAGGTTTGTTTTGCCCACGTGCCGGAGCCTCCCAGCAGTTCACATACATGGGCAACTTTGGCTTTTGTTGTGGCTTTTGTCTCCAGCTAAGTGATGGAGATTGCAGATATTTTGCTTGGTTGCTTGGGCCTTCCTAAGGTGATGGGTTAATTTTCTAGGGTATTTGGGCTAATTTTCTCTAGAGTATTGGGCTTTTTTTCTCTAGAGTATTGGCCTTTTTTTTTTCTCTTTTATGCTTACCCATATATTTGGACTCAAGAAATGAGCTTGAGTTTTGGGGCTCCCAAACAGCCCAAAGCTTTCATTTCTCGACTCATCAATGGGCCTCATGAAACCTCGTTACCATCCATACCACAACCCACTCAGCAAGCCCCGGGCATTTGTGTGGCTTTAGCCCACTTAAGTTTATAGCGTGGCTAGGTGTGAAATAATAATATCCTGCTTGGCATGGCATGTCGATTGGCGTGCTTGAATTTTATCGTCTTTGAAAAGAGACATGATGCTTGACAGAATAATTAGCATGGGCTTGTAGAGCCATTGCCTTTTATAGGCTCATTTTAATTCTTAGCGTGATGGATTGCATATTTATTTGGCATGGCACGTGGTCGTGGCTCATGCAAGCGTGAATGACGAACTTTTGCATGCTCCAAATCGGGTCTTTTCTTAATAAGGCATTGCCCCGAGCCGGGAATTCATTTGGGCCGAACCGTGAATTTTTTGGGCCTCAACAACAAGTATGGATATATTTAAATTACTGTTTATATATATATATATATATATATTATGAGCAATGGCAACACAACATGATTTGGAAATGATGCCTTTTTGATATTATAAGATAGTAACCAAGTAAAGTGTGACGTGGAACATGCAAAATGCCCACACTTTCCTTACATAAGTGGTGCGTATTTTTTTATAACAACTTAACTTCAGTTTTGTAGAAATAATTGAAGTTAAAAGATTAAAACAACCACCAGACATCTATGATCATGATGCCTAAAATTAGAAGTAGCATCAGCATTTATATAACCACCAACGCTATTGGATGCTTTTCACGTCTGCAAAATAGAAAAAGCAATGGCGTATAACATAATTCGTAACAACACTATTTGTTTCTGTGATGTTGTAATTGGTAATACGCATCAGTATAGGAGATATCACTGATGCTGTAATACCTCTTTAGCCTCCTCCCTTTTGAAACCATCAATGCTGTTTTAGGTTTAAGCGTCAGAAGTCAACGTTTTTTGGCACACGGAAATCCTTTACGCATCGGAGTTTACTAAATATCCGATGTTGTAAGTAAAAAAAGGCCATGGATAATATCCGTTACCTATTACATAGTAAAAGGCAACAGGCTTGAATACCAAGGTATTTTGGGGGAATAGGCAACATATTTTATTTGTTGCTAAAGTCCTTTTTTGGCATAGTGTTTATATTTTATACATTACATAGTAAGACACATAAGTAAATTAGTATTAAATAAAATTCCTAGTTCACATTTTTTGTTGTCTTTATCAGGTGTATGTGTAAAGTACATGTATTATAAAGAGTAAGTCATGAGACGATAAATCTCCAAAATAATTTTGCATGTAGTTATTATGCTTATCATATAAATATAAAATTAGTTGGTGCTAGTAGTTATAATATGGGTTTGGCATTGCTCAAACGTTGTTCATAAACAAAATCATTTGGAGATTGAGATTGAGTGATTTAATCAACTATATAGTACATAATAATGATACAACTAAATTATCATTCAAAATCTCCTTGATAACAACTTGATTGGGAGATTGGATAAGTGCTTCATTATTCTGTTCTTAATTATCATTTCTTAGTTATGCAAATCATCATCTGTCGGCTCATATGCCAACTAGTTATTACAATAATATTCTGCAACTTAACTCTTTGGTCGAACGGCAACACCCTTGATAACAAGTCCGCTCTTCCATATCCTACTATATTCATACAGCGAAAACTCGATATTCCTAGGATTTTCGGGTGCTTTAAACTCACCAAACGGAATATCTTTCCATTGATCTTTACTATCCTTCAAAATCTCCCTCAATTTAAATGTCGTATTCCTTGTTAATGCACCATCTGGGGAAGTGAATTTGAAATTCACTGGAGCATCCCATCCATCAGCTTCAGTTTTCATCTTGACCACAAATACAACTTCATACAGAGTTCCTGGTGAGAGGTCTGTGGTCGCAAGTTTTCCACGCACTTCTAGCCAACACACATTTAACAGTTCAGCAGCTTCAAAGTTGTCACCACTGCAATGAAGTCGAAGTTAGGACTGAGATTACTGATAGCATATATATTTTTTAATTTTTTGTATATGTTATTCCTATCTGTTTGAAATGGTCAATATTACGACTGGAGAAACCATAAGTTTAATATTGAAGTTTTTGGTACCTAGTTTCTTTGGCCCATCGCCAGTAACGAGTGTCTCCAGACCAAGTGATATCGAGAGCCTTTGCATACACCATACACCATTTGGACTTTCCATCGCCATACGTCTGCACAGGCTGTGATAATGATAACAATAGTCAAGAAAATATAATTGACATAATCAAGATGGTTGATCTCTAACTTCTTTAACAAGTTTCCATTCTTTAAATCAAATTAAACTCCCAAAATTTTTTATTTGGAGCTGAATTTCGGCACCAATTGGAAATTTTCACATTTCATCAGAAGCTTAAGTAAGTATATATATGTGTAAGGTTAACTCTTGATTTGCCCCCTGAATTTGTACCTAACTTTCAACTTACCTTTGAACTTTTCTATTTTTTTTTTCCGAGAAAATTAAGATCCTCAATTATTATTTTCAGCCGATTCCCCCCATACCATTAATTTTCCTCACATTCCATCCAATTTTCCGTTTAAAATATCATGTGCCAAGCATGTGAGGTTATTTAAGGGCAATTTGGTCATTTTGCACCTTAATAGTAATTAAAATTTTGAGAAACAAATTAAAGCAAAAAACAGAAAATTGTAATAATTAAAAACCCTTCAGCCACCTCTTTCCCCTTTCCCCACTACGGTTACCCCCACCTCTCAGTCATCTCCATCCTTTTACCCTTACCCTTCCCTTCACCTCCCCTTTCCTGCACCCACCCACCCTATTGCTCCCTCCCTCCCAGAACTTCTCAACACCCCAACCTGAGACCACCCACCCAGCCACCTCTGCCTTTGTTACCCGCGCCACCAAAATCAAACCCCCAACTTGTAACTAAACTCAATACAAAGCATACCCAACTATAATTTACAACAAAGATTTAGAAAAAATACAAGCATTCCATAACCCACAAGCACAACATCTTTGTTTATCTCTGTGTGTGTGTGTGTGTCTCTCTCTCTCTCTTCCCATAGGCAGATCAGGTGGGGCTTGCGGGTTGAGTAGCATGACACAGATATTACACGGCTTCGGTGTTGGGAACTTGGGTGGACTAAGGAAGTCAAGGGGTTAAGGTCCCAACTATGGTGGGGTGGTTAGGGGATGATGGTGGGGGAGGCTAGGAATTGGTGGGAGCAAGATGGGGCTGGGAAATGTTTTTGTTTTGTTTTCTTTTTCTTTATTGTTTTATAACATTATTTTATAATTATTTAAGTGTTACATGCAAGGCATGTGGCTATTCTTAACACTAATTGGATGAACTGTGAGAGAATGGGGAAATTGACTAAAAATAATAATTGAGGTCATTAATTTTCTTATAAAAAAAAAAAGAAGATAAGGGGTAAATCAAAAGTTAGGTACAAATTCAGGAGGCAAATTAACAGTTAACCTTATATGTATATATGTAGCTATAACATACAAAATTAAACCATCCGAGCATGGTGTTTGAATTTCAGATAAAGGGAGCTGCTACTTAACTGATTGTGTTTCTGTCTTCTCATTATCAGAAGCGTTTTTGACTTCTACGTACCTTCTGATTATCAGAGGGAGCTGCAGTAGAAGAAGGCCCTCCTTCGGTTGGTTTCTCCGATGCATTGTTACTAGTTGTTTGTCCACTATATATTTTCTCCTGTGCATTCCCCATATCTCTTCAATAAATGTCTTCCATCCAATGCTTCTTGTTACTTATATAGGTAAAAACAGGGCTAAGTTGGCATTTCCCTGCATGCATATGGTGCATGATTTTAGTATCTACGTATATACCGCCAAAGCTTTGGATGAGGATGAGGGTTTTAGCTTGTGAACCTGTTAAATTTTTTGTTCTTTGGACTTCAGTTTCTCATGCATGCTGATGTGAAGAATGAATTAGCAACCAATGGGTTGGAAAACAGTTTGGAATATCAGAAAAAACGCCTTTATTCCATATGCTAAACTTTTGTTTGCTTAACATATAATATTCCATTCTGCAGGAAAAGAAAAAATGCTTTTATTCTAAGATAAAGGAATCACATTCGATATATATATATGGGAGGATCCGTGGCATCATATTTTTGACACAAGTTTTGACACAATTTTTGGATCATTAAATTACTCCACTTCTAATGCTTAAGATTAAATCTGACATGGCAAAACAATATTAATTAAGAATTCATTCTTTCTCATCTCATTAATTATTTTTAATTCATTCATTCTCTCTCTTTCTTCTCCAGAGAATTGACGCCTCCTCCTCTGCCTGTGCTTCTTCTTTCTCTCTCCCTCTCTCATCCCCTTCTCATGCCCAAAGCCACCCTCACCACCACCACCTCCAACCCCTACCCCACCTAAACCACAAATCACAGGGACTCACTCACTCTCTCTCTCTCTCTCTCTCTCTCTCTCTCTCTCTCTCTCTCTAGTAACACCGTCGTTTCTAGACAAGGAAAGAGGCACTACTACATTTTACACTTTGCGCGACGAAGAGAATTTCGTCGCGCAAAATACATTGTAGTCGCACAAATTTTAACGCGACAGAAACTTCGTCGCGCAGAATCTGTCGCGCAAAGATCGTGAAGAAAGACTTTGCGCGACCAAGTTTTTTCATTGGTCGCGCAAAGTGACTTTGCGCGACGAAAAAATATTGGTCGTGCAAAGTCACTTTGCGCGACGAAAAAATATTGGTCGCACAAAACTTTGCGCGACGAAACACATTGGTCGCGCAAATGTTTGCGCGACGAAAAATATTTGTCGCTCAAAGTCTCAAAAAAATTTATAAAAAATAAAAAATTCCCGCGTCCCATTTTTTGTACCCGCCTACATTTTTAGAGTTTTGCGCGATGAATACTAACGTCGCGCAAATATTTGCGCGACTAAATATTTTTTGTGTTTTAAATTTTTTTAATTAAAATAAACTAATTTAATAGTTTTCTCTACAAAATATTTTGTCGCACAAGGTTTTTGACTTTTTGTTTTATTATTTCTTTAATATTAATTTATTTATATTAGTTTATTCAAATTTTTACTTTTTAAATTTAATCTAATTGTATGATTTTTTTAAAATCACTTTAATTTAAGTTGATATTAATTTTTTCGAATTTTTACTTTTTAAATTTAATTTAATTGTAAGATTTTTCTTAATTACTTTAATTTAAATTGACATATGAAAAATAAAATTACATATGAAAAATAGTGATCAAATTATCCAATAAATATATATATAATATTCAAAATGTACACATAAATTAACAAAGTACAATAATAAAATCCTAATACAAGAGTATTGTGGTGGTAGTGGCGGATGATTTATTTTGATAGCTTCCTAATCCTCAACTTTAGCCATCAAAGTCTTGATGATTACCTACAAGAAAAACAAATATGGTCAAATAACAAAAAAAAAAAGAAAAAAGAATGCATAATCTCCCCTAAAATTGTTATACCACAAATCCAACCCAAACTCCAATCTCTCCCGTTTACTCAACCCCAAACCCCACACAAACTCAAAACTAACTCCAAAAACACATATTAATGAAAACAAATTTAAAATTTGGAGAGAATATACCTTTTGGCAAGATTGAGAGTGAGTGAGAATGAGAGGGAGAAGTGAGTGTGAGAGAATTAGATAAGATAGTGATAGAGAGATGAGAGAGTGAGAGATAGTGAAAAGATAGATGAGAGAGTGAGTGAGAGTGAGAGATAGTGAAGAGAGATATGAGAGATAGTGAAGAGATATGATGAGAGATTAAGTGAGAGGAGTGAGTGTGAGAGAAAAGGTGGAATTTGAGGAGAGGGAAAGAGAGAGGAGAGGTAAGAGTAGAGAAAGACATTGAGAAAATGGTGGAGGAGTTATTTTGGTTTTAAAAATCGTATCACTTTGCGCGACGAAAAATATTGTTGGTCGCGCAAAGCTTTGCGCGACGAAACATATTGGTCTCGCAAAGTTTTGCGCGACGAATATAGGAATATTGGTTGCGCAAAGTCTAAAAAAAATTTTTTTTTTAAAAAAAAATTTTCCGCATCCCATTTTTGGTTCCCGCCAAAATTTAACTTTGCGCGACGAAAAATACATATTGGTCACGCAAAGTCTAAAAAAAATTCCCGCATCCCATTTTTGGTACCGCCAAAATTTAACTTTGCGCGACGAATATAGGAATATTGGTCGCGCAAAGTCTAAAAAAAATTATTTTTAAAAAAAAAAAATTCCCGCATCCCATTTTTGGTACCCGCCAAAATTTTTAAATTTTTGCGCGACGAAAAGTACATATTGGTCGCGCAAAGTCTAAAACAATTATATAAAAAAAGTCCCGCGTCCCATTTTTGGTACCCGCCCAAATTTTTGCGCGACGAAAAATATATATTGGTCGCGCAAAGTTTTGAGCGACAAAAAATATTGGTCGCGCAAAGTCTAAAGTTTTTTTTTTATTTTAAAAACCCGCGTCCCATTTTTGTTACTCGTACAAATTTTTTGAGTTTTGCACGACGAACTGTTGGTCGCGCAAACTTTTGAGAGACGAAAAATTGGTTCGTAACACAATATTTATAAAAATAATTGTTTTGAATCAGAAAAAATAAAAAAAATTATTTTATGATTTAAAATATAATTAAGGTGAAAGCTACTTAATAAATGTATATACTATTCAATTTCTTAAGTGTTATACGTACAAAATAAATAAATTTAAAACTACTTAATAAATATATATATATACACACACACCATTCAACGATCCAACCGTAAGACTTGTTTGTATATACTTCACGATCGTATACCCCAAAAATCGCAAAAAATAAATATTCAGAGATCTAGTAACGGGACAAAACTTTTCGATAGTTATAAATGAAAAATCATGATTTAACGGTTATTTTGACTCCGATTTTGATGATTTTTTCACATGTACACTCCTTGACCCTATATGAATACAATGACTGAATTTGATCTTCAATTTAAAACATTTGCACTAGTGGATACCACAAAATCTTATGTTATATTTAACGAAAGTATAAATAAACTCTTAATTGTTAGTGAATATATTGTTTTGATGGCATATGCATTCTACGAAACTAGTTTCAACGATCCAACCGTCAAACTTATTTTTTTATACTTCGAGATCATATACGCCAAAAATCGGAAAAAATAAACATTCATAGATCAAGTAATGGACAAAACATTTCGACGGTTATAAATAAAAAATCATGATTTAACGGTTATTTTAACTCCGACTTTGATGATTTTTTACAGCTACACTCCTTGACCCTATATGAATACAATGACTGAATTTGATCTTCAATTTAAAATATTTACACTAGTGGATACCACAAAATCTTATGTTATATTTAACGAAAGTATAAATAAACTCTTAATTGGTAGTGAATATATTATTTTGATGGCATACACATTCTACGAAACTAGTTTCAACGATCCAACCGTCAAACTTGTTTGTTTATACTTCGAGATCATATACGCCAAAAATCGAAAAAAATAAACATTCAGAGATCAAGTAAAGGGACAAAACTTTTCAACGGTTATAAATGAAAAATCATGATTTAACAGTTATTTTAACTCCGATTTTGATGATTTTTTACAGCTACACTCCTTGACCCTATATGAATACAATGACTGAATTTGATCTTCAATTTAAAATATTTACACTAGTGGATACCACAAAATCTTATGTTATATTTAACGAAAATATAAATAAACTCTTAATTGTTAGTGAATATATTATTTTGATGGCATATGCATACAAAAAAACTAGTTTCAACGATCCAACCGTCAAACTTGTTTGTTTATACTTCGAGATCATATACCCTAAAAATCGGAAAAAATAAACATTCAGAGATCAAGTAATTGGACAAAACTCTTCGACAGTTATAGTGAAAAATCACGATTTAACGGTTATTTTAACTCCGATTTTGATGATTTTTTAAAGCTACGCTCCTTGACCCTATATGAATACAATGAACTAATTCGATCGTCAATTTAAAATATATATTTTCTAACAAAAACCCAATCCGAACAATAATAATATATTTTTCTAACAAAAATCCGATCCGATCTAAAATAATAAATTTAAAGCTACTTAATAAATATATATACCGTTTAATTTCTTAAGTGTTATGCATACAAAATAAAAAACAAAAATAAATTAGTTTAGGCGACAAAATGTTTGGATTACGTCATGCAAAGATTTTAAAAAATAATTTTTTAATTTATTTATTTTTATAAGGACTTTGCGCGACGAAGTTTACTTTTCGTCGCGCAAAGTCACTTTGAGCGACGAATTATTTTTCGTCGCGCAAAATTGGTCGCGCAAGACTTTGAGCGACGATGTATTGTCGTCGCGCAAAGTGATTTTGCACGACGAATTATTTTTCGTCGCGCAAAATTTGGTCGCACAAGACTTTGAGTGAAGTTTCAACTTTGGTCGCGCAAGGGGTTTTTTTTTACTAGTGAGGGATTTTGAAGATTGCTGATCTTGGACTCGGCCGAGCCTTCACTGTACCTCACAAGAGTTACATGCATGAGATTGTTACTCTCTGGTACAAAGCACTGGAAGTTCTGCTCGGTTCAACTCATTACTCTACCGGCGTCGATATGTGGTCCGTGGGATGTATAGTGACGGTTTACCCAAAATGGTTAATATTTATGCATACGTCACTATTAATGTATATGGTACTATTCATCAAGTCATGAATACATTTCTATTCATGCGTACAATACATTTGCCAATACAATTACTATTCATGTGTACGACACTATTAACCAATACGGTACTGTTACATTATCAAGGAACTCCAATTCCTTACTTACATGTCAAGGATTAAGGATCTTCAGGTCTGATCTTTTGTTTACAAATATAGTACTAGAGAGACTGTCGACTCTCATATTATTATCATCATCAAGGATCTTCAAGTCCTGATGTAGTTGTGTGATGAGGATCAAGAAACTTCTAATCCTAATCTGCATACTGTAAAAACTCATTATACCAGACAATTAATCCATAAAATAAATTACTTGTAAATAAATTACTGGTAAATAAATTACTGGTATGGACGATAAACCCGTACCTTACTTTAAATAATAAAGTAAATATGCGAGTACGGGCACTAATTCTACTCCATACTTTTAAATAAAAATAAAGGCAGTTATGTGTACGATAAACCCGCGCCACACTTTTAAATAAATATTGTCGTATGGGTAATAAACCTACACCATGCAACAAATAAATTGTGTCATATGAGTAATAAACCTACACCATACAGTAAATAAAATAAATGTGGGGATAAAATCACCACTTAAAATATCAGAGATGAAACCGTCTATTTTTATTAAAGTAAATGTGGGGATAAAACCACCATTAAAAATATAGAAAGTGAAACCGTCCATATAATTACTATATATATGGATAAAGTAAAGACAATTATTGATGAGTTCTTATCAACACCACAACCAAATAATGTAGTATATAATATTATTATTGTTTGTGGAAGGCATCATGCTTGTCTCTCAAATCAAATGCTTTCCACATGTAATCTGCACACCTGCACTTATATTGATATTAAATAGTATAGATTAATAATAAAATAATAAAAAAAGGAGCTTATCCTTTCGGTGTTGTTTCTTCTGACCAATTTTGCAATCAAAGCCCAGGCACCCTGCATCTTCTTTTTCCCATCAGTACTTGTTGTCATCCATGAACTTTGCAGATACCAAGGCGCTGGCAATGGTGGAGCAAGAGGGGCTTCATCTATTGGCAGAATCGGCGCCGTGCTTGCTGATCGTCAGCTACAGAAAGACCAAGGGTTGAAGCCTCGAGGCTCGTTGCTCCAGGAGCCTCAGCCGGAGGCGCAGGTGGGCTGTCCAAATCTGGAGTGGGAGCAGCTGCCGGATACTTGTGCTTGGTGGGAGTTGCAGCTGATGGTGAAGTAGTGGGTGTTTGTTTCCTCAAATGGGTTGGCTTCAATTTTGACTGGTTGAGTCTTTATGAAGCAGAGCAAGTTGGCGCATTTGCTCTGAAGCTGATGAAAAGGTTGAGGCTTTCTTGGTTAATTCAGTTTGAAATTTGAATTAATACAAGAAGAAGACGAAGTAGTAGTTGTAGTATGAGAAGCTTTGAATTATGCTCAGGGCCCACTGGAAGATGGAGAAGAACTGAAGACCCATGAGAAGTTTCGTGAACCAAGTCTGGTTCTTGAATTTGTGAAGTGGGTTATCTAGGAAAACAAAAGAAAATCCCACCAAGCCTCTGCTTGAGTTTTTGCAAGGTGGTCTGTTCTGGTGTTGATTAGAAGAACTCAGCAGGTATTTAGGAGAAATTTGTGCTGATAACGTGTTATAAAATTAAAGAAATTGGATAGAGAATTTAGAGAATAGCGATAGAAATGCTCTTCTAATATTTTATTGAGTCTTTCTTCTGTATATACAAATGGGAATGAAGCTATAGTTTTATAAGCAAAACCTTGGCTAACAATTTAGAAGACTCCAGGAAGGTGTATGGAGATTCCCTTCCAACATGTGAGCTCTATCTTATCATCTTACAACACCATCAACCCCTTTTGAGAGTTTTCATTGATTGGCCAAATTCCTATTTTTTTAAGACTCCTTTTAGGAGATTATTGTTTTATCCTGTGGCTTTGAAACTTGAAAAGGTTATTGGATAATTGGCTTTACTTATTATTATTATTATTATTATTTAAAAGCTTATCATCCATATTAGATAAGGCTTGCTGTATGTGGGCTTAGACAAATACAACCCAATATATATATATATATATTGTTAATATTAGTAATGATATTACTAAAATGACAAAAGGGTTGGTTTTAGGTATAATTATGATGGGTCTATTGAAAGATATAAAGCTCGATTAGTTGTGAAGAGATACAATCAGACTTATGAAATTGACTGTGAGGTAACTTTCACATATGTTTCCAAGATTAATAGAATTTGAGTCCTCTTGTCACAGGCTGTAATTTTAGATTTGCCTTTGTAGCAATATGATATAAAGATTACTTTTCTACATGGAGACTTAAATGAAGAAGTATATTCGAACTTGCTGCTTGGGTACTCTGCGACAGGGGAGTAAAAGAGAAACATGTGTACAAGTTTAAAAAAGGCTTTGTATTGGTTGAAGCAATATCACCTTGGATTGTTTGGAAGATTTAATTTGGCCATGAAGAAATATATGGTTATAAGTTGTGTACCTGTCTTGAGTTGTGTGTATGCTTATCCGTACTTAAATCTTCATCTAATTTAACTAAGTTAACTAATAGAACTAAAGTGTTTAAATTAATTTCTAAGGGAAGGATCTCGTATTTGCTTAAATCTTTGTTTAATTTAACTAAGTTATCTATTAGAACTAAAGTGTTTAAATTTACTTCTATGGAAAGGATCTCGTATTTGCTTGCTACATATTTCGTATACTTGCAATTAAAATTTTAATTAAGTTGGTCTAGAAATTAGGTTCGTAATTTTCACAAATTTTTTTTTGTAGAAGAGGCTCAGAAACTTCCGTTTATGCTCAAAATTCTTCTCTTTGACTAATTATCCTACAAAACACAATTGAAACCAACTAATTAAAATTTAAAAGTGTGTATTAAAGAGGAACAGATACAGAAACCAATTAAAAGTGTGTATTAAAGATGTGAGAATTAATTCACTTATTAATTGTGGCAGGTGGCAGGTGGAGTGTAGGAATAAAGGATCGTTGTCTTCATCATGTCTATGTGTATAGTACATGTATTATCAAGAGTAATCATGAACGATAAATCTCCAAATAATTTTGCATGTAGTTATTATGTCAGTCATATAAAAATAAAACTAGTTGGTGATGGTAGTTATAATATGGGTTTGGCACTGCTCAATGTTGTTCATAAACAAAATCATTTGGAGATTGGGATTGAGTGATTTAATCAACTATAGTAGATAATAATGATACAACTAAATAAGAAAAAACATTAAATGAATTAAATAAGGAGAAAATAATCTTATGAATTCAAGTAATTTATTAAGCAGGAAAAGGTGGGGGTCCGAATTGTACTTCTAATTCTGATATAAACATGGTAATGATCATGAGCAGCATGGCTCTTGCTAATCGAAACCACCACTGCTGCAAAGATTATGGGAAAGAAAATAGGAAATTAAAGACAATCAGTTATTTAGTTATTTACAAGCTTAACACTGGGAAAGAAATCAACCTTAAATCCTAAAATGGGAAGCTGTAGATGGCATTAAGATTGAAAGCAAAATGTGAGTTTTTGGCAACTAGTTATTACAATAATATTCTGCAACTTAGCTCTTTGGTCGAACGGCAACACCCTTGATAACAAGTCCGCTCTTCCATTTCCCACCATATTTATACAGCCAAAACTCGATGTCCCCTGGATTTGCAGATGCAATAAACTCACCCAACTTAATATCTTTCCACTGATCTTTACTATCCTTAAACTTATTCTCCAAATTAATGGTCCAGTCCTTTGTACCACCTGGGTGAGTGAATTTGAAATTCACTGGAGCATCCCATCCATAAGCTCTAGTTTTCATCTTGGCCACAAGTACAACTTCATACTGAGTTCCTGGTGACAGGTTTGAGTTCTCAACTTTTCCACTCACTTTTAGCCAACATACATTTAACAGTTCAGCAACGTAACTGCAATGAAATCGAAGTTAGGACTGAGATTACTGATAGCATAAATTTAACAGTTCAGCAACGTAACTGCAATGAAAAACCATAAGTTATGTAATGAAGTTTTCGTTACCTGTTTTCTGTCTCTTTGACCCATCGCCAGTAACGACGGTCTCTAGACCAAATGATTTTGAGATCCCTTGCACAGACCATATAGTCATTTTTGGACTCCTCCATCTCTTCAATATACGTCTTCCATCCAATTCTTTTGTTGCTTATATAGGTAAAAACAGGGCTAAGTTGGTCATTTCCATGCATATGAGGATGAGGATCAGAAAAACACTTCTGTTTGCAATATCAGAAAAAAAGAAGCTTTTGTTTGCTTTTCGTGTACGATGGGTTCGAAAACACTTTGGAATATCAGAAAAACGCCAAAAAAAAGAAGCTTTTGTTTGCATATAATATTCCATTCTTCACAAAAAAAGAAGCTTTTGTTTGCATATAATATTCCATTCTTCACATCCGATATATATGTATTCCCTTTTTATAAAGTAATATTTGCTGTTTTGAACATTTATATTTGAACCTTTACATTTTTCATTTTTCTTTCTTATGCATAATTACATCATTCCTAGCAAAGCCGGCTCTCATATTTTGAGGGTTCTGACAGAGTGGCGCTGGCAGGTATCGAAGGAGACATGAAGCACATATAAACAAGAGAATGGTCTAGATACATAACACGAAGAAACTAGTCACCAACATGAAGAAGAACATGGTCTTCCTTCTTGACCCGAACTTGCTTCACTTTTGAAACTTTACGAAGCAAAGAGATCAACTTAGGAATTTTGACAACTTTATAAAGAAGATCATTCACTTGAGTTTGAAGTGAATTACCATTTACTTTCTTGAAATGAACAAAAGGGTTTCGCTCAAAATTCCTAAGCTCAAAATACTTTGGTCTAATGTGTCACAATGATGACATGTAGGAATGAACCTTTTTGGTTTTGAGAAACCAAATTTTGCAATGAAGATTGTTACCTCTTGTACAAACTCTTGACTTTATAGCCACATACCCCTTACAAGATGACACATGACTCTTAAACTCATTTTCTTTGGTAGCTCGAGACTCAATCCTAAAAATATCACACTTAGGTCAGATGTGTCCTTTCACACCACAATGGTGATAACTAAGCACAATTTTGGATTGTGGAGGAGATAACTTTCCCTTTGAAACAATATTCATAGAATCGAAACCCAAGTTCAGATCATGAACCAATTTTGGAGCTTCTTGAGTTAACACATATTTGACCAAGATTGTCGCAAATGATGAAGGTGTAGAAGACTCATCTATATATCATAAACCTTTTTTATCACCAAACAATTTTCCCAAATTGAGCATTTTATAAATCTTTCCAGCACCAATGGTTAAACGTTGAATTTTTTCTTTTTCCAACTCAAGTTCATGTTCTAATCTTATATTTTTCAAATTGTAAAGCATCAAAAGATTCAAATTGTTTAACCATGTTGTTTTCAAGTGATTTTACCATCACAAACAAGTTTTGCAACTCAATATCTTTCTCAAATACCATCTCAACTAATGACTTGTCAAACTCAAACAAAGTTAGTCTATGAAGAAACAAGGATTTGTCATTTTCAAGCATATTCAACTTCTCAATGAAATTAGAATTTTCTTTTTCAAGAGTGCTAACTTTATGATACAATTCATACATGTCAACTTCATTCTCATACCAAATATCACTCAACTTGTTTTTGGTCATTTTGAGAGTTTCATTCAATTCATCAAGTTTTTTGACCTTTTGTTCTAGCATGTGATTTTGTTCTTTGAAATTACAGGTTTCATTGAAATTTTCACATAGTTCCCTGTATGACTGGTCATCCTGCCTATCATCTCCAAACTTAGATTCATTTCCTGAATCAGATTCTCCCTCATTAACTACTTGAACTCTAGCAAAGCTAGAGTTATGAACAGAAACAGCAAGGGCCAAATCTCAACCGTCAAAAAACCCACATGGTCCCCTCATTGTGTTGATCGGCCCAACATTAATCTCCTTGGTCTTCTCTTCTAGGTGAGAGAACATAAAGCTAACAATCAAAAGAACAAGAAAAATGCTGAAATAAACACAACCCAACAAATAGAAAAAAAAACTCTCTCTCTCAAGGAATCAGAAACCAAGTTAAGGTGGGGGTTCTCGGAGTATTTTTTCTTTATTGTCTTTTTCTTCTTCTTCATTTTTCTTTATGTGGGTGGGGTTTGTATGGCTTCAATGGTGGTTGGCTGGGGAGGTGGTCGGAGATGGGTCGGAGATGGGTCGGAGATGTGGGTGGGGTTTTCAAGTTCTGGGCAAAGAGAGGGAGGGAGATAGGAGAGAGAGAGTGGAGAATTTTTTTTTTTTTTTCTGTTTTTAAAAATCTAATTTAATAATATTATTAAAGAATTTTTTATTATTTTGTTCACAGATTAGCATCAAAGTGGGTACCACAATTGCCATGTCACCAATTTAACAGAAAATCTAACGGTGAACTTGACAGCCGGTGTAAATTGGCCGAATTTGAAAACTATGGGGTGTAAAATGATAACATTAAAAACCGGTGATCCATATTAAGAACGACCCCAAACCTTGAGGGGTCTTTTGATGTTTTTCCCAAAAAATAATATTACCTTTGGGGTTCAGGATATTGGTGAGAAATAGGTTTTTTTTTTTTTTTTTTACATATGAACAGGGAAATTGTGAGAAAAAAATTGAATGAGAGGAGCATGTTATTGATGAGGTTAGATTATCACAATAATAACATATACCTTCACACAAGTCTAAATATGTATCCATATTATAGAAATGGAACATATCACAAAACAAGATGCAGAGTGGCGCTGGCAGGTATTGAAGCGCAGGGTAGGGGGTTTGAATCCCCTTGAGTGCAACTCCTATTATCCAATTTTTGGCAAGGTGGCGAGTAGATTAGTGGCTCATGGATGGAAATTATCGGATTGCGTAAATAATTTATCAAAAACTCGAAGAAAAAAATCAGATAAGCAAACAGTAAAGTTTAGTTTACTTTATGCTTCTTTAAACTTGTTATTCTACTTTGCTTTTTTACTTTTGCTTATACCTAGGCGCGGTACCAAAACGTGAATCATGGCTGATCCTTATAACTTGTTATTCTACTTTTGCTTTACTACTTTTTCTTTTTAAAAGATTTGAACTGCTACATAGAGTACTGGAGATGGAGGAGGCGAGCGATGAATTGAGTCGAAAAATAATATAGCTAGAGATGGAGGAGGCGAGCGATGCTGAGGTTGAAAGTATTGAAAGTAGAGGAAAGGCATTGAGTATCGCAAAAGAGCCATATGAATTTGCCATGAGCGGCAACTGGGAAGGCCTAAAAAAATTCCACAAGGAGGATGATAAGACGGAGGAAATAGTTGGCCAATTGACAATGAACAACGACATTGCACTTCACGTCGCAGCCCTTCGCCAAGCGGAACGTGCTTGAGTTTTTACTGAAGCTACTGATAAATGAATGTACTGAATCTAGTTTGTTATGCGCTGCGTTGAACGTGCAGAAAAACCGTGGCAACACCGTTTTTCATGAGGTGGCTGCGTCTGGAAATCTGGACGCAGCAAAGCATTTTTTGCAATTGGAAGACATAGTTCAGAGTAAGCCTGAATATCAATGTGTGCTAAAGATTGAGAACAAGTTAGGACAGACCCCACTCTACAGGGCAGCTGCTTTTCGTCAAATGAAAGTTGTTGAATATTTGGCTTCCGAAATGGAGGATATGGAGCTGCACTTCAAACGAAAGAGAGATAAAATATCCATTCTTCATATCGCAGTCATCGGCCAACATTTTGGTCTCTCTCTCCCCCTCTCCAGAATTTGACAATTGCATTTTTAGTTTGAACATGTCTTGGTGTGTTTGGTTCGAATTATTATTAACATGATTTTCCTTCAATGCAGAGACTGCACTTTGGTTACTAAAAAAGCACCCATGTCTTGCGAACATAAAGGAAAGCAATGGCCTCACAAGTCTTCAATTGCTAGCCCAAATGCCATCTGCCTTTGGACCCAAATTTCGCAAAAGCATATGGACGATGCTCCTTTATAAATGTATTATCTACTCTGCTGCTTTTACACTACTACTAAAATTAGATATAATAAACTCAAAATTTCAATTTAGGAACAACCCATCTATTATTCTTTAGGATCAATTTATGCCCATTTTTCAGGTTTATATCAAAAAATTTTGATGGGTTTCCCTCATTAGTGGAGGAGAGAAAAAGAAGGAAAATAAATATTAAAATAAAATAAAAGAAAGGACGGGAAAATTTGAAGAAAACGAACGGAAGAGAAAATGAGAAAAACTCTCTCGCATGCAAGGCCACCAATTTGTCAGGAACGTTGGCTATAAAAGCAGCTGCCTTCCTTCAGTTCAAATCATCCTTTAGAAAACCAAAACATAGATAGTTTTGAGAGATAAGAAAACCTCACTTGTGTGAGAGAAAAAATCCTCTTGAGAGAAAAACCAAGAGAGAGTTTAGCCACCGGTGTTTGGTGAGATTATTTTTGTATTCCCATTATTTTTCTTAGTGGAATATAGAGTGTTAATTTTGTCCATTTTATTTACACAAGGCTGGGAGAAGTCAGATCCTGGGAGTGCCATATTTATTTATTGGCTCTTTGATTTTTCGCAATCTTTCCCAACAAGTGGTATCAGAGCTTCGGCTCAAAAATTATATTCTTGTGTAATTTAAGATGGAGGAGTCATCATCATCATCATTAGCAACAATGTTAAAATTGACTGCATCCAATTACTCCATTTGGAATCCAAGAATGGAGGACATCCTTTACTGCAAGGATTTGTATGAGCCTCTTCAATTGCTGGGACAAAAACCAGCAGGGAAGTCAGACGATGCATGGAGCATTCTGAATAGAAAAGTTGTCGGACAAATCCGACAATGGGTGGATCAAAGTGTGTTCCACCATGTGGCACAAGAGACGGATGCATACAAATTATGGACAAAATTGTCGTCCATGTACGAGCGGAAGACCGCTCAAAATAAAGCATCGGTTATCCGACGGTTGGTAAACCTTAAGTACAGAGATGGTCGAAGTGTTACCGAGCATCTCAGTGACTTCCAAGGTTTGATCAACCTGTTGACGAATATGAAGATGGTGATTGATGATGAGTTACAAGCATTAATGTTACTCAGCTCTTTGCCTGATAGCTGGGATACACTAGTTGTATCCTTAAGCAATTCAGCTCCTCAAGGCGTTCTTACATTGGACATAGTTAAAGATAGCATGTTCAATGAAGAAGCAAGGAGGAAAGAACAAGGTGTAGTAGCCGAGTCAGAAGCCCTCGTCTCAGAGTATCGTGGAAGAACTAACAATAGAAAATTCCACAGACGAGACAAGTCAAAGGGCAGGCCAAGAGATGGCTCGAGAGGAAGGTTCAAGACAAGAAAGGACCTAGAATGTTACCATTGTGGCGGGATAGGCCACATGAAGAGAGAGTGCAGATTGTTTAAACGAGAGCAAGATAGAGGTAACGAAAAAAGTGATGCCCGGCACACGACCGCAACTACCTCTGGTGGAAATGAGGTAATTATTCTATGTGGTGATGGCTTCGTTAATTTGTCATCTCAAGATACATGTTGGATAGTGGACTCTGGTGCATCATTTCATGTTACCTCACGGAGGGACTTCTTTACATCTTACACCAATGGAGATTTTGGTAATGTGAGGATGGAAAATGACAAATTGTCCAAGATCGTGGGAAGAGGAGATATTTCCCTTGAAACCAACACAAGTTGTCACTTGGTTCTCAAGGATGTGAGACATGTTCCAGACATGCGTCTCAATCTAATCTCCACTGGATTACTTGACGATGAAGGATACACCAATGTCTTTGCTGAAGGGAAATGGAAACTCAGCAAGAACTTTCTTGTCCTAGCACGAGGGAAGAAGGAGAACACCCTATACATGACACATGCAAAAGTTAGTAATGGGTACGTAAATGCTCTCGCAGAAGACTCAATCGAGCTATGGCATAAACGGCTCGGTCACATGAGCGAGAAAGGGCTGCAAATTCTAGCCAAAAGAGAGGCACTGATTGGGATGAAGAAAGACATGCCTCTAAAATCATGCACGCATTGCTTGGCTGGAAAGCAGCATAGAGCTTCGTTCCAACATGGTCATGCACAAAGAAAACCCAATGTATTGGATGTTGTGTACTCTGATGTTTGTGGTCCTATGACCACTAGTACTCTTGGTGGTGCAAGATACTTTGTTACCTTCATTGACGATCATTCCAGGAAGGTATGGGCTTACGCACTTAGAACAAAAGATCAAGTGTATGAAGTTTTCAAGCAGTTTCATGCTAGCGTTGAACGAGAGACTGGTAGAAGCTTCAAATGTATTCGCACCGATAACGGAGGAGAATATATGGGGGCATTTAGAAACTACTGTAGAAGTAATGGAATCAGGCATGAAAGATCTGTTCCGAAGACTCCTCAGCATAATGGCATAGCTGAGAGAATGAACAGAACAATTGTTGAAAGAATAAGAACAATGTTATCTCATGCCAAGCTGCCCAAAAGTTTTTGGGGTGAAGCCCTGATGACTGCGGTTGATCTAATCAACCTTTCTCCTTCAGCACCTTTGAATGGTGATGTCCCGAACAAGTTCTGGTCAGGAAAAGACGTTTCCTACAATCATCTGAAAGTTTTTGGTTGTAGAGCTTTTGTTCATATTCCTAAAGACGAGAGATCCAAGCTCGACGCAAAGTCGAAAGAATGTATCTTCGTGGGATATAGGAATGAAGAATTCGGTTACAGGTTATGGGATCCTGTAGCTAGAAAGATTATTAGAAGTAGAGATGTTGTCTTGTTTGAAGATCAGAACATTGAAGACATTCGAAGAGGTGATAAACCTAATAATCCTAGAGAATATCCAACTAACTTAGATCCAGTTCCTTCCCCATTGGAGCACAATGACGAGCGAGATGAATCCAATGATACTGATGATCTAGCTAGTGATCCTATTATAAATGAACCAGTTGATGGTGACATGAGTGATGGTCATACAACTGATGGTATAGCAGATGATGCAGCGGATGAAGAGCTAGAAGCACAAGCCGATGAAGAGCCAGAGGCTGAATTCCAACCAAGAAGATCGACCAGGGTACGGAGACCTCCGAGTAGGTACTCTCCAGATGATTACGTTCTCCTAACAGACGGGGGAGAACCAGAATGCTATAAAGAAGCATTGACTCATGATCAACAAGATGAGTGGTTGAAAGCCATGCATGAAGAGATGCAATCTCTGCATGAGAACCACACATATGATCTAGTGAACCTACCAAAAGGTAGAAGAGCACTCAAGAACAAATGGGTGTATCGACTGAAGACGGAAGAAAACAACTCTAAACCCAGGTTTAAGGCAAGGCTAGTTGTGAAAGGTTTCAGTCAGAAGAAAGGAATTGACTTTGAAGAGATTTTCTCACCCGTAGTGAAGATGTCATCCATACGGGTTGTACTCGGTTTGGCTGCAAGCCTGAATCTTGAGATCGAACAACTAGATGTGAAGACAGCTTTTCTTCACGGAGATCTTGAAGAAGAAATATACATGGAGCAGCCAGAAGGATTCAAAGTCAAAGGAAAAGAAGATTTGGTATGTCGGCTGAAGAAGAGCTTATATGGACTCAAGCAGGCGCCTCGACAATGGTACAAGAAGTTTGATTCCTTCATGATTGAACACAGATATAGAAAGACTACTTCAGACCATTGTGTATTTGTGAAAAGATTTGATGATGGTGAATTCATCATACTTCTTCTCTATGTCGATGACATGTTGATCATAGGACAAAACAGTGACAAGATTAGCAAGCTGAAGAAAGAGTTGAGCAAGTCTTTTGCTATGAAAGACTTAGGATCCGCAAAACGAATCCTCGGTATGAGTATATCCCGTGATAGAAAAAATCGGAAGTTGAGGTTATCACAAGAAAGTTATATCGAGAAGGTATTAAAGCGGTTTAACATGGATAAAGCAAAACCAGTTTCTACTCCATTTCCTAGTCACTTCAAGCTTAGTTCAAAGCAGAGTCCCACATGTGAGAAAGAAAAAGAAAACATGGCTATGGTGCCATATTCCTCAGCTGTTGGTAGTCTGATGTATGCAATGATTTGCACAAGGCCAGACATAACGCACGCAGTTGGCGTTGTAAGCAGATTCCTGTCTAAACCAGGCAGAGAGCATTGGAATGCTGTTAAGTGGATTCTCAGATATCTTAGGGGTACTTCCAAAATGAGTTTGTGCTTTGGAGGTGGAAAACCTGAATTGATTGGCTACACAGATGCAGACATGGCAGGAGATCTTGATTCCAGAAAATCTACTTCAGGATACCTGATTACATTTTCAGGGGGAGCAGTTTCGTGGCAATCAAAGTTACAGAAATGTGTTGCTCTATCAACTACAGAGGCAGAGTTTATTGCAGATACTGAAGCATGCAAAGAAATGCTCTGGATGAAGCGATTCCTTCAAGAATTAGGGCAAGAGCAGCACAAATACATTTTGCGTTGCGATAGTCAGAGTGCGATCCACTTGAGCAAGAATCCGAGTTTTCACTCGAGGTCGAAGCACATTGATGTGCGATATCACTGGATACGTGATGTGTTAGAGTCAAAGCAATTACAGCTTGAGAAAATCCATACTGATGACAATAGTTCAGATATGATGACCAAGTCCTTACCTAAGGACAAGTACGAATTTTGCAGAATAGCAGCTGGGCTGCTGGAGCCCTCCACCCAAATCGGGAGGGGGAGATTGATGGGTTTCCCTCATTAGTGGAGGAGAGAAAAAGAAGGAAAATAAATATTAAAATAAAATAAAAGAAAGGACGGGAAAATTTGAAGAAAACGAACGGAAGAGAAAATGAGAAAAACTCTCTCGCATGCAAGGCCACCAATTTGTCAGGAACGTTGGCTATAAAAGCAGCTGCCTTCATTTAGTTCAAATCATCCTTTAGAAAACCAAAACATAGATAGTTTTGAGAGATAAGAAAACCTCACTTGTGTGAGAGAAAAAATCCTCTTGAGAGAAAAACCAAGAGAGAGTTTAGCCACCGGTGTTTGGTGAGATTATTTTTGTATTCCCATTATTTTTCTTAGTGGAAGATAGAGTGTTAATTTTGTCCATTTTATTTACACAAGGCTGGGAGAAGTCAGATCCTGGGAGTGCCATATTTATTTATTAGCTCTTTGATTTTTCTTAAAAGAATTACCATTGGTAGTTACACTCTCAGAATGAAGTCCAAGCCAAGCTTATGGAGCAAGAATAGTGCCCCCTTTATTTATGGAAGCCTTTCTAATAGTGATAATGCTGATCTTTGTGCTCCCCTTATTATACATTTAGGCATTTTCCCTTCTACTGATGATGTCCCACCGAATCAAAAGGATGATTGACAGGACCAGCTCTGAATTTCCTGAAACCCGAGACGAATCCTGTGGAATTCCCGACATCACCCCGATATCGGGCCCACTTACTAAAGACCGGGACTTTCTGCCGAAATTTCGGCAGAGTCTCCCCTGTAAATTGATCATTCCCCAAATTTCTCGACCTGCATAAAACACATTTAATAACCCAACAGGCAGCACACACAATATAATTTCATGCAATTCACAAACTCGGCCTTCGGCCCTCACAAAAACCGAAGCGAAACCAAACTACCCACAAGGCTCTTGAGCCAAATATTGCTTTCAGCAAGGCACATAATAAACTCAACTATGAATTATGAATACTAAATACAACATACATCATAAAACTTTTCCAATTTCATCATACGAGGTTTTAACCTCCTAATACAATTACATCTATGTCCGCAGCTACACCTAATAACCTTAGGCTGCCTACGTATCCTCACTAAGGGATCAAGCCACACATAGTTCTTCCCACTAAATTCCGATTCCAAACACACAATATACCTTTATTCATCTCTCTGTTAATCACATAATCTCCCTATACGCCGAAAATTCCAACACCATGTATGGGGTTTGTCTCAACGCTGGAAAATCCTACGCCACGCGAGACCTAACAATCACATAATCTCCCCATATGCCGGAAATTCCAATGCCACATATGGGGTTTGTACTCACGTCGGATAACCTACCTCACGTGGGACCTAACAATCACATTTCTCCAGATGCCGGAAATTCCAACGTCACGTATGGGGTCTGTCATCCCGCCGAAAAATCCTACGCCACAGGTGACCTCACAATCACATAATCTCCCCATACGTCTGAAATTTCAACGCCACGTATAGGGTCTGTCAGCACGCCGGATCACCTACGCCACGTGTGACCTAACAATCATAGCATCTCCATACGCCGAAAATTCCAACGTCACATATAGGGTCTGTCCTCACGCCGGATAACCTACGCCATGTGGGACTTAACAATCACATAATCTCCCCATACGTCATGTATGGGGTCTGTCATCCCATCGGAAAATCCTATTCCACGGGTGACTTGACAAACACAGGGTGGTACTTTAGGGTAGTGCGTATAGCACTTCAAACTGACATACTCTTAATTTTCTAAACTAATACTAGAGGTAATCATAATTTAGTGACACCAGTCTATAGTAGACTACAACGTAATTTCATCAGAAAAATAATATTATTTTTAGACCAACAATAACGCACATAAACATAAATTTCATAATTTCAATTATTAAAATAATATCTAAGAGTTTCCTACAATAATACTAAACACTCTAAAAATCTCAACCTAGTCAACATAGCTCAATAACGCTCAAGACATGTCACTAGGGTCATTATAATCATCCTAGGAAGGTAAAACTACCTCAGAAGACTCACGATCAACCAAGGGTCAAACTACCCAAACTTGGTCAAACGGGCCCACAGGCCCCACGACCTTCAAATTCCGATTCAAGCTACCTAAAGTTCCTATGGGTCCTACAAGGTTTAGGACACCCGTCCTGCAAATTTGGTCCAAATCAGACGGTCGGATCGCTCACGATCGCACGATCGGACGGATACTATAAACATAGCCCTAAGGTTGGCATTTTCGGAGTATCCGGGACTCCGTTTTACGATCCGTTGAATCCTATACGATCCTGAGGATGTGCAGACTAAAATATAATAAATCTAAGACTATCCAACCATTCAAACCTATCGAACCCAGATAACGCACAATATGCGAAATCCGTTCGATAGTCAAACGAATTTTGAATCGAGATCCGCGAAATCTTACGCACTCATGACAACCTGAGGACCTCATCAGGACAAAGTGTAGCTTCACCACCCTTGCTCATGGGCCGCCACACCTGCCGGCAGCGTGTGGGTGTGTAGAGTAAATTCTGGTGACGGAAAAACTCCACACAACTGCTCACCCTTCCCATCCTAGCTACTACTCGAGGCAAGAATCACTTCATTCAACTATGGGGAGGTCCAATTCGGACGGCAACTGGCCAGAATTTCACTTTGAAATCTGGTCAAAACTTAGGTTTTCAAATCGGTTTTCTAGACAGCAAATCGATCCAATCCTATCCCATAGACAGCTAGAGCTCGGAAAATAGATGAGAAATCATACCTCACCAGACGTAATTGGTGGCTGGAGGAGAGAGATCGAGCGGTGAGAAGTTCTGTCAAAACTGGCTCGTTATCGATGGATTCCGGCGAGCACAGTGGACGGGGATGGCTGAGACCAGTTGGGAAAGGATGAGGGAGAGGTGGCGGTTCGAATGGGACCGGTCTCGAGGCCGGTCGTTGACTATGGCGGCGGCAACAGCCTTGGAGGGTGGTGGCTGTGAAAAGGAAGAGGAGGGGGGATGTTAGCGATAGGGGAGAGAGAGAGAGAGAGAGAGAGAGAGAGAGAGAGAGAGGGTTTTTCAATTTTTTTTTATTAAAAAACCCATTTTGAAATATTTACGATTTTACCATTGGTGATGTTTTGCAAGTAACTTCTTCGTTAAAACTCCTATTTGAGCCCACTACGTGTCTACGAACTCATATCAGTACGATCTACCTAAAAATACCAGTCACTGCCCCAAACTCTTTTCGGGTAATAAAATGTTCGAAACACCCCTACCCAAATAGTAAATTCGTAATTTCACTTAAATAATTTAAATATGGGATTAAATTTGGAGTCGGGGTTTTACAATGACTTGGAGAGCAGGATGTAACACCCCGACTCCAAATTTAATTCCTATTTTAAATTATTTAAGTGAATTTACGAATTTACCCTTAGGATAGGGGTAAATTGGTCATTTTCTTGTCCGGAAAGTGTTTGGGGGCAGTGACTGGTATTTTTGGGTAGGTGATACTGAGAAGAATTCGTAGACACAAGGTAGACTTAATTTGGAGTTGTGACGAAGAAATTATGATCAAAACATCGACAATGGCAAAACCGTAAATATTTCAAAATTTGGGTTTAAAAATATCTGACTTCTCTCTCTCTCTCTCTCTCTCTCTCTCTCTCTCTCTCTCTCCCCGCGGCTGAACCCCCCTCCCCGATTCAATTTTTCGCCGGAATTTCAGAGGGCGAGAACTTCGCCGTCTGACCTCCATTTCGGTTGCCGTTTCTTGCAAAAGCTTCCTCTCTTCCTCCTCTACCCAGCCCACCCCTTTTCTCCGATCGAAAACCCAGCAAACAGCGGTGGCAACGACGTGAAAAATCAGCCAAAACTGTCGACATCAACGGCTACGTTTTTGGCCATGGTGAGCTGCGCCGTCGCTTGGAACAGGTAGCTCTCCTCCCCTTCTAGCTATTTCCTAGGTTGTGCGACGACAATGGCAACGATGGTCACCGGATCGAGGTCGTGAAGTTCCGGGTTAAACTGTGAGTTTTCGACGCCGATTCCGACCACTTGCCATCTGAATTGGACTTGGGTGTAGTTGAATAAAGTGTTCCACTTGTCGAGTAGAACCTGTAGCTGGGAGGGTGGCTTGTAATTTGGAGATTTTCTGGTGAAGCTTTATCGCTTTGGACACCCGCGGGCTGCCGGCGCATATGGCGGAATGTGGGCACTACAGAGGGGCATGATTGTCCCAATGCGATCTCCTGGTTGTCACGAGTGCATAGGATTTTGCGGATCTCAATTCAGACATCGTTTGACTATCGAACGGATTTTCGCATATTGTGCATTATCCGGGTTCGATAGGTTTTGACCATTGGATTGTTTCCCAATCAATATATGTTGTTCTAGGTATTCCTAGGATCGTATAGGAATTCGCGGATTGTGAATCAGAGCCCCGGATGTTCCAATTCAATAACTTAAAGTTTATGTTTTATAATAACCGTCCGATCGTGCGATCGTAAGCGATCTAACCGTCCGTTTCAGACCAAACTTGCGAGACGGGTATCTTAGACCTCGTGAAACTTTCAGGAACTTTCGGGTTGTAAAACGGAGGGTGTGGGTCCCATGGGCCCGGTTGACCCGAATTGGGAAGGTTGACCGTCGGTTGACCGAGTGTCTCCCGAAGCAGTTCCATCGTCCAAATTGGGTAGTTGGACCTTAGAACGTCTCGTTCCTAGTACACTTACTAGAAACCTGGGAAATTAGGATATTAAATTCAAAGTACTCGTTCGAAACGCTTCGTATTAATCTCGTATACGTATTCTGAAATAGGTACTCCGACCATGCATACGCAACAGGCGGGACCCTCTCAAGGTCAAGCAGCGTGGGACTACTTGTGAGTGGACTTTTTTTTCAAATCTTATGCATGGTTTTATTGATGAAAGATTTATGCATAATGTTTTTAATGATTTATTGAATATATTATATTCATGGGTTGAATTTGATGTTTGTATAGCGCTTTGGCAATATATTGTGGGTTTGGCATAGTTGGGTATTGAAAGTATATTTTATATGAATTTTGGGAAATATTATGCATGATGTTTTAAATGGTATTTTGGATATATTATTTATTTAATTGTTGAAAGTGATATTTTTATGAGGCATTGGAAATATATTTTGGGT
The DNA here is from genome assembly GCF_000346465.2 of Prunus persica. NCBI lineage: Eukaryota > Viridiplantae > Streptophyta > Magnoliopsida > Rosales > Rosaceae > Prunus > Prunus persica. The sequence goes on along the minus strand of NC_034016.1, from coordinate 2,784,462 downwards.
TTTGACATATTTGAGTATCTTGAGTATGAATATATGGATTTTGAGGATTTCTATATATGTTTGGCTATGTGTGGGGCACTTGGGTTGTTAAGATGAGATTGTAGAAAGTGATGAGTATAGAATGTCAGTTTGGAGTGCTATAAGCACCACCCTATGTACCTCCCTGAATTTGGAACTTAGATATAGAGACTTGAGATACTTGGAATTGTCGGAACCCGGGGCATCCTTGACGGGATGTTGCTGTAGACCCTTGATTGGGTAGTCTGTGCGCGTAAGACTGATCACAGACGTACGGGTTTTGAGGCTATCGACGGTACGTGATGGCTGAGAGTTAGTCCCACAGTTGGACGACTCGTTCCCTAGTCACATGGTGGATTAAGGACTCTTCATGAGGACTCTGCCAGGGTGACTAGTCAAACAATCCCCCGGTTGGATTGTTTCCCCGGTACAACCAGGTGATGGTCATATTTATATTATATATCTCTTATATTATATATTTATATATATTCATTCATTCTTGTTTTTCGGTGAGGATACTTCCTTGCCAGTCGTACCAATGGGTACGCTTTCGAGAGTTTAGTTGTGGGATTTATAAGTTTTGGATGGTGGGTTTTGTAAAGCGTTCTTTATGGGTTTCGGACTTGGCATCTGGTATTGATTTGTTTTTTTATATATATTTTATATATATACTTGAGTATGATGGTTTTGAGATGCATGGGATTTCTTGCATGATTTTCTAAACGGTGGGGTTCTATTACATTGGTTTACACTGAACTGAATTTATTTTTGTCCACTCACAATTTTCTGTTTTGCCCCCCCCAACCAGTAGTTGACTGAGCTCCGCAGCAGAACCGGATCCTGCGCTTCCGAGCCTTGATCCTTCGTAGGACTCTTTCTTCATGTTATTCCCTTTGAACTCTGTTTTGTTGAAATTGAAGTTCTTAGTCATGCTCTGTTATTGCCCCTGTTAGGGTTTAATTTGTGAGGCCGGAGGCCATTTTGTTGTAAACTTTTTATTCGCTTTAAAGCATGCTGCTGGTTGGGATTATTGTATTTTTATGCATGTTAAATTTTGTTGGGTTTGTTCAATTCACAGGGGAGGCTCTGCCAAATTTTGGTAGTGAGTCTCTGTTTTTAGTAAGTGGGCCCGGCATCGAGGTGATGTCGGAACAAAGACGGGGTCCGCTTCGGTTTTCGAAAAATTTCGAGGCGGGTCCTGTCACAGGATCAGTCAGCCTTGCCAATCTAGTTGTTCAAGGAAGACTACGGGTAATTAATCAAACTTTCAAAGTTATATATGTGTATGTGTGTGTTTTGTTTGTGTTTATCATATATAATGTCATCCTTGCATAAAATCTTAAAAACAACTTATTTTGTTAAAAATAAAAAATAAAAGTTATTTTTCCATAATATGAAAGGCTGTTGCTACTAGGGTTTAGGGTCATCAATATGGCCAATAAATACCGTCCAAATAGCATAAGAAACTTTTTTGTTAAACCTGGTGTAGGTTTAGACTTTAATTGTATTTGAGAGACGCCCCTTGGAGTACGCCTATGATTTTTTTTTAAACGATCTAAACCGTCAATTTTTCACGTCTTCATTCATAAATCTTCATTGTAAAAAATAAAATAAATTGAAAATCATTAACGCATCTAACTGCAAGCAACAAAATCGACGAACACGGTACTTCAAGAAATTACTAAAATAATCTAATTGAGTGGTCAAATTATTTCGGATTCAAATTATTTTTGCACAGATAATCTTTGAGGGAATATCTAAACATTAGACAGGATATATATATATATATATATATAGTCCCCTTCTATTGAGGGATCCCTCAAATAATTTTATTTGAGGGATGCCTTTTAGGGTACCCTAATTTTTTTTTTTTCCCAATAATCCAAATTATCTATTTTTTAGGCCTTCATTCATAGATCGTCCTTACAAAAAATTAGACAAACTGGAAACCGTTTCGACATCCAATTGTGTCTTACAAAATCAATGAACACGGTGCTTTAAGAAAATGCTAAAATTTCAATAACTTAATTGAGTGGTCAAATGATATCATATTCAAGTGATTTTTTGTAGAGGTGATCTTTGAATGAGTATCTACAAAATAGATGGTTTGGATTAGTGAAATACAATCCGGAGTGGGGCCTACAAGGGGTGTCCCTCAAATAAGCTTATTTGAGGAGACACCATTTAGGGTCCCTTACGAACTTTTTTTGAACGATCCAAACCATCTATTTTTAACATGTTTATTCATGGATTGTCCTTGCAAAAAATTATGAAAATTGAAAATCATTAAGGCATCTAATTAAGGCCAACAAAATAGACGAGCAGGGTGCTTCAAGAATATACTATAATAACACCCATCTAATTGAGTGGTCAAATGGTTTCGGATTCAAGTGATTTCCCTTCAATATATAAATATGTGTGTGTGTGTGTGTGTGTGTGTGTGTGTGTGTGTGTGTGTGTGTGTGTACACACATAGAGAGCTTTAGTTGAGGGATCCCTCAAATAATCTTATTTGAGAATTGACAGGACCCACCTTGAAATCCTCGGAATCCGGAACGAATTCTGTGGTATTTCCAACATCAAACTGATGTCGTGCCCACTTACTAAAAAGGGACAAGACTTTCTACTAAAATTTCAGAAGAGTCTCCCCTAAAAAATGGACATTTTCCAAAATTTTCAACCAATTAAAAACACAATTATAAACACCAACCGACAGCATGGACAATGTAAATTCATGCAGTTTGCATAATAGGCCTCCGACCTTACATCCAACCCTAGCATGGGCAGGAACAGAGCATATCTAATGAAATTGATTTTACAAGTGAAACAAAAAGTTCAACGGAAATAAAACGAAGAAAAGTCATACTACAAGAGATCGGGCCCAGAAGTGACTATCTCGATTCGACCGCTCGGTACGAGTCTATCTACTGCCTAGGGGGCACAAAACAGAAAATGTGTGAGTGGACAAGAACAAAGTTTCGTTATATTTGAAAACAACCTATAATGACCCCACCATTTAGAAAACGATGCTAAAAACGACATGCATTCAAAACCAAAGTATATATATAGCTAAGTCAAAACCATTGTGGAGTCCATATTCTCGTAATAGCATATTAACACCTATCCCATTCCAAAACCTTTTTCATTTTCCCCAAACTATTATATTGAATTGCGTGCTCATTGGCACTACAAGCAAGGATGTATCCTCATCGATAAACAAGAATAAATGTATAGGTATCTATATATACATATTAAATATAATATATATCTACATATATATAAGTATGGCTATTACCAAACTTGTACTGGGGAAACAATCCAACCGGGGGATTGTTTGACTAGACCACATGGAAGAATCCTCAATTGACCATGTGGCTAGAGAATGAGCCGTCCAACCAGGGGACTAGGCTCACCAGCACATACAGCAGAATCCTCAATACTCGTACGCTTATGACAAATCTTACGAGCGCAGACTAACCCCACTAATTGTCTACGAAACACCTCGTCAAGGGTGCCCGGGTTCCGACATATCCAAATATCCCATAGTTCCAAATTTTCAATCCAAGTATTTCAAATCCGGGGAGGTACATAAGGTAGTGCTAATAGCACTCAAAACTAACTTAACCACAACCCAATCCACATTTCATAAACTATTTTCAACAAACACATGTACTCAACACATATCCAAGTATAAATAACATTCTCAAAAATAGCACATATCCATTCAAAATATTCATAAGCCACAATTATTCGAATATAATTCCAATACTTCCATAATAGTCCCGCCTATTGCGTACGTTGGGTCAGAGTACCTATTTAAGAATACGAAGACTAAATTAATTTAAATAGTTCGAACGAGAACTTTAAAATAAATTCCTAGTTTCTTGGGATTCAAGTGTGTATGATGGATAGGAAGTTCCCAAGGTTCAACTATGTGTTTCGAGTGATGGAATAACCACAGAAGACGCTCGGTCAACCGAGTGGTCAAACTTTTCAAATTTGGTCAACTGGACCCATGGGGCCCATGACTTCCGATTTTCAATTCGAAAGTTCCTATGGGTTCAACAAGGTTTATTATACATGTCCTGCAAGTTTGGTCTGAATCGAACGGTCGGATTGCTCGCGATCGCACAATCAGACGGTTACCGTTTAGCCTAATCTTTGAATCTTTGAATCTTTGAATCATTGAATGGTCAGTGTTGGTGCCCTCAACCATATGAGTCACCTAACAATACAAATGAATGCAATATGAATGATGAAAGAATATGATAAATCACAAGTAAACAAGGAACATTTGATGACTTATCTGAACAATATGCATAGCGGCTTTCTAAAAACAAATTCAATATCCCCAAAAGTTCAACACGTTGAAAAGCCCACGTTTGAATAGAAAACCACCCTTCAATACATGTTTTCTGCTGAAGAAGAGAAACCCAAGAGAGCATTAATTCTCTCCAACTATAACACTACAACCTGATCCAATATATGCTCTTTATTAAGACGCCAACTAGAAGACAAACTACTATCCAATTATGAATATGAATTATGATTCAATATGTACTCAAAGTGATGACACCAAAACGCTGATATTTTAACGTAAATCAAAATCGAGTCCAACTATAGGAAAGTAATCTTAAGAGATAAAATCTAATTCTATTAAAAATAAGATTAACATAAAAATACTTGATTGAAAATAACCCCAATTAGGAATCCTATAATGAATGCATGATTATGTCATGATTTACCTGAAATCAGCTTCCTCATATCGATCAAGTCACACTACGAAAATCCGGGATTGAATGTGTTGCGCCAAAACTTCCAGTAAGCAATATTCACACACTAATTCCCAACCTTTGCTAGAGTCTAGGAAATGACAATACAATTTTCATACTAACACTTTTCTTTTCTTTTTTGTTCCTTCTTCATCAATATCTCCACTGAATAATAATAGGGATGCGTATATATAATATAATGATTATAACTTACTAGGATGGTGACGAATCGATAATGTTGGAGGAAATGCAAAATCGAAAAATACTATCGGAACTCACTGATTTGCTGGTGGAGGAGGACTATTCATGGGCAAAATATGAAGAACCAACCGATGACATCAAGACATTTACTCTGGTGTATTCAGAGGTGGGAAAAGGTGCTGATAATTGTGTTCGCAAAGAAAATGGAATATCACAAAATAGTAAATCTACTTATAAATATACCCCACTTCCCCGGAATATCACAAATTGTGAAAAAGATGTTGAAGGCTCACCCTCAAGCGGTGGATGCGCACGATATTGACAACAAACAAAACATTCTGCACATGGCCATTAAGCATCGTCGGCTAGCCATCTTTAACATTTAAGAAAAGAGAAAATTGACAACGTCAAGATTGGCTTACAGGATTGATTAGTATGGGAACACCATATTGCACCACGTTGCAGACATGAGTTTTTACTCTGTAGCACTAAACGCATAAGTGGTCCTGTTTCAGTTGCAAGAAGAATTGCGTTGGATGGCGGTGAGTGAGTTTTATTTATATATATACACCTAATTCCCTAATTTTAATAATTATCTTTGAACATTGCAAAGAGAAGTATCATTGAACTAAGAGCTGATTATAGTTATATATTAAATATGAAATGAAACTAGTTATGTTTACGCTGATCAAAATGGTTCATCCTCAACAACTTTCCATTTGTGGGCAGCGTGTGGAAAAGATAACGCCACCTCATTACTTCATGCACCGGAACAATCAGGGTGTGACAGCGAAGGAGCTCTTTGAAAGTGAGCATTCAAGTCTAATTACGTCGGCAAAAGGATGGATAAAAGAGACAGCTCAGTCGTACAGTCGTACTCGACCATGGCGGCTTTGGTGGCCTATGCAGCCGCCTTTACGGTTCCCCGGGGTAATGATAACAGACGGGTTCCTGTTCTCCGTCATTCTCCTTTCTTCATCACATTCACTATTTCGGACACTATCTCGCTCATCTGCTCATTGATTTCTTTGGGCACGTTTCTCTCTATCCTGACTTCCTCGTTTGAGTACGAAAACTTTCACCATTCTCTTCCCGTCAGGCTGCATTTAGGATTCGCCCTTCTATTCTTCTCGCTGGTAGCCACCATGCTGACCTTCACTGCTACTATTGTGCTCTTGATTCATCATCAAAAGACTTGGAACGTCCCTCATTTATGTGGTTGCCCTTCTTCCTGTCTCTGTGTTTGGGCTCACGCTATTTCCTTTGAATGAAGGATTTTCCCAAGGTTTTAAATACATTTCAAAGACAATTAAGAAGATTAAAAGGTCAGAATAAGAGTGCTGCTATTATATGTCATTAGTCTATTATTGAGTGATATGATTTGTGAGCTCTATGCTGCAGCTCAAAAGGTGAGAATCAGAGTGCTGTTATAGCTCTAAGTTAGGGTTCCCTCTTCTTCTTCCTTTGTGTGTGTGTGCGTTTTATTTCCTCCTTTTATGTATGTGATGGGTTTCCCTCGTTAGTGGAGGAGAGAAAAATTCCTCCTTTTATGTATGTGATGGGTTTCCCACATTAGTGGAGGAGAGAAAAAGAAGGAAAATAAATATTAAAATAAAATAAAAGAAAGGACGGGAAAATTTGAAGAAAACGAACGGAAGAGAAAATGAGAAAAACTCTCTCGCATGCAAGGCCATCAATTTGTCAGGAACGTTGGCTATAAAAGCAGCTGCCTTCCTTTAGTTCAAATCATCCTTTAGAAAACCAAAACATAGAGAGTTTTGAGAGATAAGAAAACCTCACTTGTGTGTGAGAGAAAATCCTCTTGAGAGAAAAACCAAGAGAGAGTTTAGCCACCGGTGTTTGGTGAGATTACTTTTTGTATTCCTTCTTAGTGGAAGATAGAGTGTTAATTTTGTCCATTTTATTTACACAAGGCTGGGAGAAGTCAGATCCTGGGAGTGCCATATTTATTTATTGGCTCTTTGATTTTTCGTAATCTTTCCCAACAAGTCGTATCAGAGCTTTGGCTCAAAAATTATATTCTTGTGTAATTTAAGATGGAGGAGTCATCGTCATCATCATCAGCAACAATGTTAAAATTGACTGCATCCAATTACTCCATTTGGAATTCAAGAATGGAGGACATCCTTTACTGCAAGGATTTGTATGAGCCCCTTCAATTGCTGGGACAAAAACCAGCAGGGAAGTCAGACGATGCATGAAGCATTCTGAATAGAAAAGTTGTAGGACAAATCCGACAATGGGTGGATCAAAGTGTGTTCCACCATGTGGCACAAGAGACGGATGCATACAAATTATGGACAAAATTGTCTTCCATGTACGAGCAGAAGACCGCTCAAAATAAAGCATCGGTTATCCGACGGTTGGTAAACCTTAAGTACAGAGATGGTCGAAGTGTTACCGAGCATCTCAGTGACTTCCAAGGTTTGATCAACCTGTTGACGAATATGAAGATGGTGATTGATGATGAGTTACAAGCACTAATGTTACTCAGTTCTTTGCCTGATAGCTGGGATACACTAGTAGTATCCTTAAGCAATTCAGCTCCTCAAGGCGTTCTTACATTGGATATAGTTAAAGATAGCATGTTCAATGAAGAAGTAAGGAGGAAAGAACAAGGTGTAGTAGCCGAGTCAGAAGCCCTCGTCTCAGAGTATCGTGGAAGAACTAACAATAGAAAATTCCACAGACGAGACAAGTCAAAGGGCAGGTCAAGAGATGGCTTGAGAGGAAGGTCCAAGACAAGAAAGGACCTAGAATGTTACCATTGTGGCGGGATAGGCCACATGAAGAGAGAGTGCAGGTTGTTTAAACGAGAGTAAGATAGAGGTAACAAAAAGAGTGATGTCAGGCACACGACCGCAACTACCTCTGGTGGAAATGAGGTACTTATTCTATGTGGTGATGGTTTCATTAACTTTTCCTCTCAAGATACATGCTGGATAGTGGACTTTGGTGCATCATTTCATGTCACCTCACGGAGGGACTTCTTTACATCTTACACCAATGGAGATTTTGGTAATGTGAGGATGGGAAATGAAAAATTGTCCAAGATCGTGGGAAGAGGAGATATTTCCCTTGAAACCAACACAAGTTGTCACTTGGTCCTCAAGGATGTGAGACATGTTCCAGACATGCGTCTCAATCTAATCTCCACTGGATTACTTGACGATGAAGGGAAATGGAAACTCAGCAAGAACTCTCTTGTTCTAGCACGAGGGAAAAAGGAGAACACCCTATACATGACACATGCAAAAGTCAGTAATGGGTACGTAAATGCTCTCGCAGAAGACTCAATCGAGCTATGGCATAGACGGCTCGGTCACATGAGCGAGAAAGGGCTGCAAATTCTAGTCAAAAGAGAGGCACTGACTGGGACGAAGAAAGGCATGCCTCTAAAATCATGCACGCATTGCTTGGCTGGAAAGCAGCATAGAGCTTCGTTTCAATATGGTCATGCACAAAGAAAACCCAATGTATTGGATGTTGTGTACTCTGATGTTTGTGGTCCTATGACCACTAGTACTCTTGGTGGTGCAAGATATTTTGTTACCTTCATTGACGATCATTCCAGGAAGGTATGGGCTTACGCACTTAGAACAAAAGATCAAGTGTATGAAGTTTTCAAGCAGTTTCATGCTAGCGTTGAACGAGAGACTGGTAGAAGCTTCAAATGTATTCGCACTGATAACGGAGGAGAATATATGGGGGCATTTAGAAATTACTGTAGAAGTAATGGAATCAGGCATGAAAGATCTGTTCCGAAGACTCCTCAGCATAATGGCATAGCTGAGAGAATGAACAGAACAATTGTTGAAAGAATAAGAACAATGTTATCTCATGCCAAGCTGCCCAAAAGTTTTTGGGGTGAAGCCCTGATGACTGCGGTTGATCTAATCAACCTTTCTCCTTCAGCACCTTTGAATGGTGATGTCCCGAACAAGTTCTGGTCGGAAAAAAGACGTTTCCTACAATCATTTGAAAGTTTTTGGTTGTAGAGCTTTTGTTCATATTCCTAAAGACGAGAGATCCAAGCTCGACGCA
>NC_034016.1:2430597-2475306 GCF_000346465.2 Prunus persica | reverse complement strand
GTTCTACTTCACTTGGGAGACTCTTAATGCTTTTACAGTTTTTAAAATTCAAAACTCTTAGTCTTTTGAGAGAGGCAATGGATGGATGAATCTTAACAAGATTAGTACAACCTTCAAAAACCAGCCTCTCAAGGTTCTGAGTACCTGTGAAATCTGGGGTCCTTGTCAAGTTCTCGGAGTAACTAAGATCAATAGATTTCAACTTCACCATGTACTGTACAAAACATGAAAATGGTAGATTAATTAACTTCCAAGAACTCAGACAAAAAAATAATAATAATAACTTCCAAGAACCTTGCAAAATTTATTGAAATTGAAAAGAACTAGCTCTACAAAGGTCTACCTTTATTCCATTCCAAAGGTGATCAATTTTGCTCTGCTGCAGACTAAGTTGAGCAAGTTCATTAGGTTGAAAACTTGGGGGCAGACATTTGGAGGGATACCAACTCCACTCCAGAAACCTTAAGGAATTGGGAAGATACTTTGGGCCCAAAGAAAGGCTCAAATTATTAATCTTGAGCAACTTTAGTTTACACATCTTAGAGAATGCTTCAGGATTCCAGTGTGCCGCTTCAAATTCACGCAAGCATAGGACTATGCTTTCAATGGCTTCCGTTCCCTTGTACATAGGAATAAAAGAAAAGTTAGTGTCATAATCAAGTCTCTCTTATCGTTATTAATGGAATTATAGTATGTTATCCAATGTTTTGGTATTTTATTTTTTGTGCAACTTCTTACCGTATTGTTCGTGAGTACATGAATGATGTCACTGTGAAGCCACAAGCGACTGCGACCACCTGGCTCGTCAAAAGACTCTTGACGAACAATCTCCCATGCCATTTCTTGTATCAAATCATGAATGGACAGATGCGTGTTTGAAATAGACAAGAGAGATTTCTCAATAAGAACATGTATCACAATACGAGTGCCAACAAAACCACAACTGTCTAGTATTTCAATCACTTCTTCCTTGTCATAAAGCTTATGGAAACATGCAACATCAAGAAAAATTTTCTTCTGCATCTCCTCTAGTCCATCATAGCTTATTTTCAAAATTTGAAAAATTTTTCTGTCAGGAGCTTGCTTCAGTTTATCTAGTGCACTCTTCCATTCATCTCGACTTCTTTTATACAAAAAAGACCCCAAAGTTTTAAGAGCTAATGGAAGACCTCCTGCGTAGTTTATGAAATTTTTAGACAGTTCTAGATAATCTTCTTCAAGGTCATCTTTTCTAAAGGCCTTCCTACTAAAGAGATAAAGAGCTTCGTCTTGGGTTAATGGCATGACCTTATATACTTTCTCTATCCCATGATCGACGAACAAACGTTCATCTCTAGTTGTAATGATGATTCTACTTCCCAAACCAAAGCAGTCTTTTTCTCTGATCAACATTTCCAGTTGGTCTGATTGATCCACATCATCAAGAATGAGAAGAACCTTTTTATTACATAGACACCTCTTTATCATAGTAAATCCACTATAAGCATCATAAACTTGTATATTTGTTTCCCCCAAGATATTGGAAAGAAGCTGTTTCTGTAAAGGAACTAGACCATGTGTTGCATAAACCTCTCTGACATTTGCAAGAAAGCTGCTACCTTCAAAACTATGAGAAATTGTCTCATGAACTAATCTAGCTAGGGTTGTCTTACCCATTCCGCCCATCCCCCATATCCCCACAAAGCGCACATCATTTGCGCTTGTATCTAAATGCAGATCTATTTCCTTTAGTTTAGTATCAAGTCCGACTAATATGTCTGAGGAATCTAACAATGAAAATGTGTGATGCACTTTATCCCACACTGCATCAACAATTTTTGTGATAAGCTCTGTATCATACCTAGAAGTAAAAGAAGAAGAAAAAAATCATCAGATGAGGTTATATGAATATATCGTAGATAAAGTGCATGGCAAAACTGAAATGCAATATTCAAGATTTGGTCTTATTAGCTATGTGTCAGTTGTTGCTTCATGCTTGCTTACCTATAATCCTTTGAATTCCACCCAGCGAGATTAGCAACTTTTTTTAAAGCATTTCTCCACTCAAGCACCTCCTCTCTGTCTTCACCACAATTCCTTTCATGGTTAACGAGGGCTGTCCCAAAACTCCCCCGTTGATGTCGTACATCAGAGGGATCCACATCATAAAAGATTGGGAAAATTCTCTCCTTCTCTTTCATGGACTGAACAATATGGGTTAGTTCACGCAAACACCAACTTGACGAAGCATAGTTTGTTGAAAGAACTATGATTGCAAACCTTGATTGTTCAATCGCGGTCAGAAGCTCCGGATTGATATCTGCCCCTCTTTGAAGATCTGGATCATCCCTGAAAGTTCTAATTCCTCGCCAGTCCAACTGTTTGTATAAATAGTCTGTAAAACCCCTGCGAGTGTCTTCACCCCTGAAACTCAAAAACACTTCGTATTTCCATGAACAAACTGCAGTAGCTGAAGTGAAGGCCCTTTGGCTGCTCGATGCCATTGGAAAGTAGTGGTTTCAAGAAATCTTCTCTGAGCACGGGATTGTGGAACTAGAATGATTAGAAAGAAAAGAAAAATCAGTACAGATAGAGGTTCCAGGAAGCTACGCAGGTAAGTATTAATGCAATTACTTAAAACTCAAGTCAAGCCATTAACTCAGCAATTATGTGTTCAATTCCCTCGGCATCAGTAAGCTGGACACAATCACTTTTGTGAGAAGAAAGAGAACGCATCCCACCAAGTGGAAAACACTTGTCCTTTCTCATTATTTCCTTTCTATAGTGGGGTGACGTGGATTTCCTTACTAAAGTGTTTGTTCGTATTGATTTGATTCCTTACTAAAGTGGACAGCTTCAAGATGTCATGTAAATATCTTCCTCCCTAGAAAATAAAACGAAAGTTGGGAACTTGCTTGGACTAGACACTTTTGCCTTGAAATTTCATTCATTTTGTTGGTCTTGGTCATTTCACTTTGGCAGTATATTTCATGTTTTTCCTCTTAACCTTTTTGTCATTAGACGTGTTCAGCTCTTTCTTGGGTATTCCCTCGTTTCTTCTTCCATGTATTTTGGCCCTGTTTTGTGCGGAAATTGTTTTGGTACGACCAGAGTGTATAGTACAACAATGTTTCATCATTGATTGTTTGTTTGTATTGATTCCTTCTTATTAATGAAATAGTTAGAGTTTTCTTTCTTTCATGGTTTCATCACTGAATTAAAGTTATAAAAAATGTATTATTAATCAATAAAACATAGAGAGAGAGAGAGAGCTCAAAATATGAAACATTCAAACCGAAAAAAAAAAAACCTGTTTAGAGGGTTTTTATTTGTGAAGCTCCCTACTAAAATTGTGTGGGACTCCAACTATAACTCCAACACGTTTTGTGTGTGTGTGTGTAAGCATACAAGTATTAAAGTAACTATCCAATTAAATAGTTTAAACAAACAATTAAACTTTATAATATCTTCTAGAGTTGAAATCGCTTTATCTAAATAACCTTTAAAGTGTAAAGTATCTTTGAAATTTATTATTCGCATATAATAAGGGTATTGACTACCTACCAAAGTATGGAGTTCGGTAAAAGAAATAAGGGCTAATGACAAAAGACATCCTGCATGTTTGGGATGGTTCTCAATATAAGAAAAGGAAATGCAAATTTAGAGAAGACAAATGTGTGAGAAATTTAATATTATTTTTAATATTAATTTTCTATTTGAATGGAAATTAATAAAATCCATTGGGTTAAAGACATGACCCTTGGGTAAAGACATCTTCATTGTTTGGGGTGACAACTCTTCAAGGCCAAAGGATGCACTGTTTGCCTTTTCAGATTGGGATACCTTTTTGGAAAGGGTATTTCATCATCTATAAATAGAGCAATCCTCCTGCAGTTTTATTCATTCAATCAATTCTCTAGATATATATGAAAGTTTCCTGCATAATTTTGGTTCAAAGTTCCTTGTGAATTGCAGTGCTTCTTTCATAAGGAGGGGAGTCGTTGTATCCTGGGAGGCGAACGCTAGTGAACCATAAGCACCAGTGTGGGGCGTAATTCGTCTTAAGGTCAGAGTGTCCAACACTTGCCTCGACTCAATTAAGGTTCTTTTAATTACATACTACTGTTGTAAAAATTTGTTTTGTTTGCAGTGTTTATTTGTTTATTTTATAGCAATTTAGCACTATTTTTTCCTACAATCTTAAGACGAATTAGTATATGTGTTAATTGCTATATACATTAATCTGTGTTTGTGCATTTAATTGTTAACGCTGCAAAAGGTTTGATTTTGGTACAAACAGCAAAACATCTTTTTATTAGTTGTTTATTCTATTGAATTGGTTTCCTGTTAGTTTCCTTTGTTTTATACAATTCGAAGTTAACCAAAGCTAAGTTATAATAATCAGGACCATTCAATAAAGATTGCCACAAACACTGATTGCCTTCTGTTTCTTTTGTTAGACAAAGTCTAAATATACAGCATCGTTTTTATTTATTTATTTGGATTCTATTTTCTGTTTGGCATCATTTTTTATTATTCTGTTTATAAATTCTGATTATATTTATCTACATACATTAAATTCACTGTATCTGTGAAATATAGCATTTTGTATTACTGTTATCTTGAATAAATTGCATATTGCGTTTGCTATACTTCTTATCGGTATTGTATTATTAATTTCTGTGTGTTTTGTTGTAACACACTATTGTGATTCATTATTTATCTATTAAAGACTACCATATATTTGTTTATTGACATTGAGATTGTTCACTCAATTAAGGAAAATGTCGAATGAGATACAGAAAGTGGGTCCTTCTGTGAAGACAAGTGCACCTGCTGTAGTGTTGCCTTCATCCCATAATCATGCAGAGAAGCCTGAAAAATTTAATGGGATGGATTTTAAGAGATGGCAACAAAAGATGTTGTTCTACATCACCACATTGAATTTGGCTCATATCCTGAAAGCAGATCCTCCTGGACCTGGTGATACAATAGAAACAGTGGCTGCTTCTGATGCATGGAACCAGTCGGATTTCCTTTGCAGGAACTACATCCTAAATGGTTTAAGTGATGCACTATACAATGTGTATTGTCCAATTCAGACGGCCAAGGCTTTATGGGAGTCACTAGATAAGAAATATCGGACCGAAGATGCAGGAATGAAGAAATTCATTGTCGGTCGGTTTCTTGACTACAAGATGGTAGACTCCAAGACTGTCATAAGTCAAGTCCAAGAACTGCAACTCATTCTACATGAGATACATGCAGAAAAGATGGAATTGAGTGAGTCTTTTCAAGTGGCTGCTGTCATTGAAAAATTACCACCCTCTTGGAAGGATTTCAAAAACTACCTTAAGCATAAGCGTAAGGAGATGGGACTTGAGGATTTGATAGTAAGGCTAAGGATCGAAGAGGACAATCGCCGTGCTGACAAAAAGTCTGGATCCATAATGGAAGCTAAGGCTAACATAGTGGAAAAAGAGTCAAGAAATAACAAGAAGAGGAAGCACTCTGGAGAAGGCTCAAGTCAAGGGAACTCCAAGAAATCCAAGGAGTTTAAGGGAAAGTGTTTCAATTGCAACAAGCAAGGCCATCGAGCTGTGGATTGCCGAAGTAGAAATGGACAAGGCAACCAAAAGAAAAAGGGCAAGACTGAGGCACACATGACTGAAGAAGACAAGCTTTCAACTGACTTGTCAGATATTAATCTTTCTGCAGTTGTGTCTGAAGTGAACTTGGTGGGCAACACCAAGGAATGGTGGGTGGATACTGGAGCTACACGCCACATATGTTCTGAAAGGAAGATGTTTTCTACCTATGCAGCAAATGATCAAGGAGAGCCTTTATTCATGGGAAACTCCTCCACCTCCAAAATTCATGGCCAAGGGAAAATAGTTCTAAAGATGACATCTGGAAAGGAAGTCACTCTCAATAATGTACTTCACGTCCCTGAGATCCGGAAGAACTTGGTTTCTGGATCACTGCTTAGCAAGAATGGGTTCAAACTAGTCTTTGAGTCTGATAAGTTTGTACTTACAAAGAATGGAATGTATGTGGGGAAAGGGTACCTTACTGATGGACTCTTCAAGATGAATGTAATGACTGTTGTACACAAAGTTAATAATAATAAAGTTAGTTCTGCTTATATGCTTGAGTTATCTGATTTGTGGCATGGAAGATTAGGGCATGTTAATTATGACAAATTGCGTCAATTAATTAACATGGAACTAATACCTAAGTTTCATATTGATTTCCATAATAAATGTGAAACCTGTGTTGAAGCAAAACTAACTAGATCATCATTCCAGTCTATAGAAAGAAGTACAGAACCTCTAGAATTAATTCACAGTGATATTTGTGACTTGAAATTTGTACAAACTAGAGGTGGTAAAAAGTATTTTATTACTTTTATTGATGATTGTACAAGATATTGTCAAGTATATTTGCTAAGAAGCAAAGATGAGGCCATAGAAATGTTCAAACATTATAAAAGTGAAGTTGAGAATCAACTTAGCAGGAAAATAAAGAAATTAAGAAGTGATAGAGGTGGTGAATATGAATCACCTTTTGGTGAGTTTTGTTCCCAACACGGAATTATTCACCAAACAACTGCCCCATACTCACCTCAGCAAAATGGTATTGCTGAACGTAAAAATCGTACTTTAAAAGAAATGATGAATGCGTTGCTAGTAAGTTCTGGAGCACCCCAGAATTTGTGGGGGGAAGCTTTACTTTCTGCTAATTACATTCTCAACAAATTGCCACATAAAAAGTTAGACAAAACACCTTATGAGTTATGGAAAGGTCACAAGCCTTCCTATACATACTTGAAAGTGTGGGGGTGTCTAGCTAAAGTTGCGGTTCCAACCCCTAAAAAGGTTAAGATAGGACCCAAAACTATTGACTGTATATTTATCGGTTATGCCATTAACAGTAGTGCATATCGTTTCCTTGTACACAAATCTGATATATTAGATGTACATGTGAATACGATTATTGAATCAAGGAATGTATCTTTCTTTGAAAATGTATTTCCTTATAAGGATGCACAAGAAAGAAATACACTTAAAAGAACCTTAGATACTGTTAATAGCGATAACCAAGAAAGTCATCAAGAAAATATAGACCAAGAGACTGCAGAACCAGAACCTGGACATGAACCCAGGCGTAGTAAGAGAGCTAAGACAACCAAATCCTTTGGTCCTGAGTTTCTAACTTATTTGTTAGAAAATGAGCCTCAAACTTACAAAGAAGCCATGACTTCTCCTGAAGCTCTTTTATGGAAAGAGGCTATTAATGCCGAAGTTGAATCCATCATGCAGAATCACACTTGGGAACTTGTGGATCTTCCTCCTGGAAATAAACCATTGGGTTATAAATGGATTTTTAAGAAAAAGATGAAAGCTGATGGATCAATTGACAAATATAAGGCAAGGCTTGTTGTCAAAGGTTATAAACAAAAAGAAGGATTGGATTATTTTGACACATATTCACCAGTTACGAGAATAACATCAATAAGAATGTTAATTGCAATTGCAGCATTGCATAATCTTGAGATACATCAAATGGATGTGAAAACGGCCTTTCTAAATGGTGATTTAGATGAGGAAATTTATATGGAACAACCTGAAGGGTTTATTGTTCCTGGACAAGAAAAGAAAGTATGTAAGCTTGTTAAGTCCTTGTACGGGTTAAAGCAAGCACCAAAACAATGGCATCTGAAATTTGACAATGCATTAATGTCAAATGGTTTCAAGATCAATGAGTGTGATAAATGTGTTTATATGAAAAGCACTCAAGATGGTTTTGTCATTATTTGTCTTTATGTTGATGATATGTTAATTATTGGTAGCAATATTGGGATGATTAAATCTACCAAGAAAATGTTGACCAAAAATTTTGACATGAAAGATTTGGGAGTAGCAGATGTGATTCTAGGAATTAAAATTTCTAGAACATCTGATGGACTAGTTTTATCCCAATCACATTATATTGAGAAAATACTTGCGAAGTTTAGCAAGTATGATACTAGTCCAGTAAGAACTCCTTATGATCCAAGTCTTAATCTTGTGAAGAATATAGGTCATGGTGTATCACAAATAGAATATGCTCGTATTATTGGTAGTCTCATGTATCTTACGAATTGCACAAGGCCTGATATAGCTTACTCTGTTAATAGATTAAGCAGATACACTAGTAATCCTGGAAGGGATCATTGGAAAGCTATAGTCAGAGTTCTAAGATACTTAAGATACACCAAAAATGTTGGATTGCATTTTACAAGATATCCAGCTGTACTTGAAGGATATAGTGATGCTAATTGGATATCTGATGCAAAAGACTCCAATTCTACAAGTGGATATGTCTTTACAATTGGAGGTGCGGCTATATCATGGAGATCTACTAAGCAAACTATTATAGCTAGATCTACTATGGAATCTGAGTTCATAGCATTAGATAAAGCTGGTGAGGAAGCTGAATGGCTACGTAATTTCTTAGAAGATATTCCATGTTGGCCAAAACCTGTGCCTGCTATATGTATACATTGTGATAGTCAATCTACAATTGCAAGGGCACAAAACAATATGTACAACGGCAAGTCTCGACATATACGTCGAAGACACAACACCGTTAAGCAACTGCTCTCCAGTGGTATAATTACCATTGACTACATAAAGTCAAGAGATAATTTGGCGGATCCATTTACTAAAGGTTTGAACGGAGAACAAGTTTATAGATCATCGAGGGGAATGGGGTTAAAGCCCATGTCAAATGAGTAGTCATAGTGGAAACCCAACCTAGTTGACTGGAGATCCCAAGATCTAGGTTCAAAAGGGACAACTAAATTATGATAACTCAAAAATAACACTGCAGAGATATATTCTCCTACCCATATCCTATGATGATACAGTGTTGTATGAAATGTGTTTAGGTTAAGCTATGCTTTTAATGATTCCTATACCTTGATTATCCGAGTAAGATATGAGAGGATATTACCAATAGGAAATCACCTATATAAGTGTGAAATAGGGCCGTTTCCATGAGAATTTTTAGGGCTAAATTCTCTAAAGCACTTATGAATGCCAGGAGTTGCTCAGGGCCAAAACGGGCACAACCGATCGAACCAGATATGTCTAGAAGGGTATTGTGTGAGTATTATTGTCTGGGTTTACACAAACGGCTGAACAGTTCAAGACATCACGTTCACTGATTAGCCAAGTAAATCCGATAGTACTTCACTATGGAAGGTTCAAAGCCAAAAGCTACCTATCCAGATGCCATATTCTTCTAATAGGAACTCTCTCTAAGTCTGCATTATCATTTGCATATTGTTGAAACTAATTTCCATTCATGTGGGGGATTGTGAGAAATTTAATATTATTTTTAATATTAATTTTCTATTTGAATGGAAATTAATAAAATCCATTGGGTTAAAGACATGACCCTTGGGTAAAGACATCTTCAATTGGGGGGTGACAACTCTTCAAACTAAGGGATACATTGTTTGGGGTGACAACTCTTCAAGGCCAAAGGATGCACTGTTTGCCTTTTCAGATTGGGATACCTTTTTGGAAAGGGTATTTCATCATCTATAAATAGAGCAATCCTCCTGCAGTTTTATTCATTCAATCAATTCTCTAGATACATACTTTCATATATAGAGAGCATTAGAGTTTGCATAAAGAGAGTTTCCTGCATAATTTTGGTTCAAAGTTCCTTGTGAATTGCAGTGCTTCTTTCATAAGGAGGGGAGTCGTTGTATCCTGGGAGGCGAACGCTAGTGAACCATAAGCACTAGTGTGGGGCGTAATTCGTCTTAAGGTCATAGTGTAGACGTAATATGGCTGAAAAGAAGACATCCAGAACATACTGACGTACGCAATTTTCGGAGGTCAGGAATGTGTTCAAATTGCATTCGCAAAGAGGATCACATGCAGTTTCCTGGAAGTTTTAGGAAAATTAGTTTTAATTACATTTTCTAGTTAGGAACTGACTTGGAAATCAAGTCTTCGTGTAAGGCCACTTGTTTAGGCTCAGTCTAACTAGTTTTAGGTTTCTTTTTTTAGACGGGGAGATGGGAGAAATTTTAGAATTAACTAGTGGAGTAAGGAAGAACGATCGTGCCTCTAAACTTTAAGGGTTTTTCTTATCTCTTTCTCCATGTTTTATTTTTGCTTTGTTATCATGACTATGAGTAACCAATTTTCTTTTACTAAGACATAATGTAAATCTTTTCTAATTATTCAAAGCTTAGTTATGTCATGCTATTAGAATTTCCATGTTGTTAAAATTTAATCATTGTGCTTATTTTCTTAACTAATGATCTTGAAGCTTAGCTACCATCTAGGTTTTTGGTTAAGTAATTTGATGCATGTTAGGGTATACGCCATGCTTAATATGAGTTTTGCTTCTTGTGATTAAATTCATGAATGCGCTTGTTTAGGCCTAATTTCTATGCGCCGGCCTATCTGGCTATTGGGCTAGATTGATGATACAGGTTTGGGCTATGTTTTACCAAAATTGGGAGCCAGCCTAAGCCATTTTGAAAGAAGAAAAATGGAATGAAACCAATTACGAAATTACACTTCACAAGATAAAGGTTAATTGCCATTAAATTGTGATTTAATCTGAAAAAGCCAAATTTAATTTGTTTAATTCATACCCAGCTTCTAGATTTTTTTCCTAAAGGTTCAAGGTTTGATCATCATCGTTGATTACCAATTCAAAATCAGATCAACAGATACAGGGAAGGAGTCTTTCCCCTCAATACCCACATGATTCTAATGACAAGACGTCAACAGGAAACAGACTGAGGATATTTGGGGGAGTTGGTAGAAAGGTGAAATCAAAAACCACTCCCCATAACCATTAAATGCTAGAAAAACAGGCTAAGTTTCCTTCCCATACTCATGAAGGTCCCTCAGTACAAATTCAGTTTGCAAGGGGATGGACAAGAAGTCGGAGAGTTGGTTGTCAAGAAACTCAAAACTGATCATCACAAAACTGACTCTTGACGTGGGTTTTTCTTGTCAGAATAACTAAACCTCCAGATATTAAGGAATCATCACTCATGCAGATTTCCTATAAATATATGAGGATGTGAATTGGATAAACGACAGCTAAAAATCCAATCAAGACAAAAACTCTCAGTCATACTGACAAAAATCAAGCAAGATCATACGGTCCCAAAAGTCTCCAAACTGAGAAGCAATCAAGCTATTTGGTTTGTAAAAGCCATCCAGCTTCAAACAAAACAGGCAGAACTCAGATTTCTGACTTCAATTCAGTTCAAAGAAGCAGTTCACAAAGGAAACGAGATTTCTCTCGTTACAAATTTGGTTCAAAACAGATGAACCAAGTTGAGTTTGAGTTTTTTTTTTTTTTTTTTTTTTTTTGGGTGTGAAAGTGGAGTTTGGATTTTTCATAATATGAAAACCTCAACAAATTTTCAGAGACATCTTGATGTCCCAAAATCACCAGAATAGTCCTCAGGTGACCCTTAGCCAAGCAAAACAGGTACTGAAGTGTGATTCCAGGTCAGCAATTGCCAATCCAGCCGCTTCCAATCCAGTCCAGACCGAGGAGATCTCAGTTCTGCCCACTCGACAAGGCTCTCCACGGTTAAATCTGATTATAGCTCAGTCAATCTCAACATTCATATCGATTTCCAGCTGATCCCCGTTAATTGAAGGTGCTGACGTGCAATTCCAGCACAAATATATCCAGTCCAGCCTAAGTCACAGATAACAATCCAAGCAGAAATTGAATTCTAATGTTCTGATGTCCTTCCGGACTTGACAGTTCTCTTTTGTTTGATTGTGTAATAAATGGTTCTCTTTGAACTAGTTTGTTTTATTTTCAACATTTATTTTGGTTAGACTTACCAGTTTTACTATGGGAAATTATAAAGTCATCACCTGTCTGAGTCAAGAAAAGAACTTACTTGGGAGATATTCCTCACCGAAATTCACAATCACTTGATCAAAGTCAATAGCTTAAGGTAAACAACGCCTAAGGTAAACACCATACTCTTAAGGGTTTGTGTGATTGTGTGAAGTTCTCATCGAACCTATGGTCTTTTTATATGTTTATATTTATGTCTCACGCCAATGATACATTGCGTGTAAGAAGAAATGGTTAATTGCTGTGAAAAGAGATAATCATAATTTTGGATAGCTAATCATCAACATAACTTTGGAATTTTGATAATTTGCATGTTAAGGTTTGGATAAGAGGAATTGTGGTGAAATTGTTGTCTTGGTAAGCTTCTTTAAAATCTTTCACAAACTTATTTAGTTCACGTTTTTCTTTGTTATCTTGTTTTTTAATTTTCTTGTTTTCAACGTTCTTTTGAAGAAATTTTTTCAAAACTCCTTTATTAAGTTTTAGTTGAGTCATTAGTTTTTATTTTATTAGTTAGGTGCCTAGAATAATTTAAGATTTAAATTAGTTTATAATTCACAACAACTTGGGAATTAATTCAGTCTCTGTGGGAACGACCTTGTACTTGCCTTGGTTATAAGGGGTGTTTTTCGGCCGGAACGGATCGGAAACCACTGTTCCGAATTCCGTTCCGAAGATTTTCGGAATTACCTTTTAGTTCCGAGTCCGATTCCGAAATTTCGGAATGTACTAACTCTATTCTGATGCGGAATTTTCGGCATTATCGGAATTTTCGGAAGTTAATATTTTCGGAATTTTCGGATAATAGTTTCGGCATTTTCGGATAATAATTTTGGAAATCAAATTTTGAAATTTTCTTGTGAATCATGATTAAGCCAACCAAACAGGAAAAAATCTACAAATTTATATTATATTATATTTTACATATATATATATATCATGTGAATATACTTGATAAAAAATAATGTTATATAAACTTTATCTTGGATACTACTACATACTTACTATTAGGGTTCAATCCTAATGTGTTTCTATGATCATCGCTATTTTTTAATTTTCATAATCATGATTTATGCATGAACAAGAGTTTGATACCAATTTGTATTTGATACAACATGTCAATGTCCTACCTTTTTTAAGGGTAAGTTACCTATTGATGTACCTAACTTTTTTGCAACCCCCTATTGTTTATGTTCACATTATTAAGAAAATAGTACTACATTAGCACCTGGGCAATTGATTATAAAGAAAATAAGTTTATAATTAAATGCATGACCTCATACCCCAATGAGTCCTATTCAAGAAATTGAGTTAGAATTAAAAGAAAAAAAAATCAATACACTACGTATTTTAGATCAATTCAAAATTGGTTGCATTACAAATTTTTTTTTTTCCTTTTACTAATATTTTTAAATGTACTTAAATTTTTTTCATTATGTATGTATAATGTATATATAATGTTCGCCAATAATATTAAAGAAAACTTGTGTCTTTGGTTGGTTGTGACAGAACTATGGACAAATTAAAAATTGTGGGAATGCATTAAATGTCTTGCATATAAATTAAATATATTGATTGTTGTCTAAACTTTTGTAGGATTAATTCAAAATATTTCGGAATAAATCGGAATTTCTCGATCGGAATGTTTTTCAAATATTCGGAATTTTTAAAATCGGAATATATTAGGAATATATCGGAATTATTGGATCGGAATGAGTTCGGAACATTTTGGAATATTTCGGATCGAAAATTTCGGAAATTTCGGAAGTTCCATGTACATTCCGAATCCGATCCAATTTTTTTCGGAAATTTCGGATTTCGGCATTTACGGAATTCGGATTTGTCGGAGCCGGATTTTTTTGGAAATATTCGGACCGGAATCGGTCGGAATCGGATTTTCCAATCCAACTTGCACCCCTAGTTATAATGCATTAACCTTGTGCGCTTGCAAGTTTATTTATTGAATTTAACTATCTAAATTTTAAGTAGTAAAATTATGCATCATATACATATTAACTCTAACACACTAACGCATTGAAAGGGTTATAACAGATGCCTGAAAAAAGAAAAAAAAAACAAATAAAAGCTTTTTGCATAAGGAACCAATTATATGACAGGTTCTTGAATTGAACTAGTTAACCATGTATTAGATCGTCAATCTAAAATATATAAGATAATGGGAAAGTGAACTAATAACGTGAATGAATTAGAAATATGTAGAGGTAACAAAGAGAGTGAATCATATGCTAAAATGTTCGCATACAAAAAAAAATTATATAATTGTTTGGGGAAGAGGTATATGATAATATGGGAAGAGGTTATATGATAATATGGGAAGAGGTATCAATACCAACCTTTCAACTCTTCCCTTGAGGCACCGGACAGTTAGTCTTCTTTCATTTTTTTGCAGAGTGATTCTTTGCCAAGGCTACCAATACCGCTTGGTCCTGTGTCAGTACAGTACTGTTCACGTGTTCGCTTAGTTATGGCACCTTGTACCATTCTGATTTGTCAAAATCATAATCTGTAACGTCCTCATAAAAAGAATTCTTTTTGTTGGAATATTGTTTCATTGTTCGGTTGAGCTCTTCAGCGTCTTGTTCATACAGTGCGCGGACTCCACACTTCTTCACCTTCACCACCGACTTCTCTCCTAGATTAGATCTTGCGTAGAAAAGAAACCGAATCTTATTATCGCATTTCTCCCTCCAATAGGTCCCAGGTCTCCCGTTTGGTTCCAAAAAGACATCTTGCCTAGACATGAGGAGCAACCAAAGGTGATCGGACGCTACATCGTCTACCCCAATACAACAACCCGGGCACGCAGGGGTGTTTAAATCAAAAAGGCAGCGAAAATAGATTGAATGACGTTCTAAACCAATTAGCTCCTCAGCGGTAGGTGAAATTTCTTGAACAGGTCCAACTAGAGCACAAAAAGCAAACCCCACCCACTTGCTATTAGAATCCGAAGGTAGAGTCTCAATTAGTGGGTCTCCCACAGTTTGATTACTGAACCACTCAGGAATTTCACTTCCAGGAATTATAATACTGAATAAGCTCAAAGAACGAGGACTTTCCTGCACCAAAGGAAGGATATAAATAGTACTACACAACTAAAGTGGGAAGGAGGGAGAGAGGGAGAAGGAGAAGTACCTGAAGGAATTTCTTCAGCGTTAAATATATTATGAAACTGGAACCTTCATGGTCAACCAAACTGAAGCAATTGAAAGAAGTAATAAAAACGTCTTTTGCGCTGCACATCCATGGTTGATATGGGAATATTTTCAAGTAAGTACAATTATCCATCTGTACAATAAACTCTAGTCGTCTGTTTGATGGAAGGCTTGGCAATTTT
Source organism: Prunus persica (assembly GCF_000346465.2). Classification (NCBI taxonomy): domain Eukaryota; kingdom Viridiplantae; phylum Streptophyta; class Magnoliopsida; order Rosales; family Rosaceae; genus Prunus; species Prunus persica. Next base: position 2,460,068 of record NC_034016.1, on the reverse strand, counting down.
TGAAGCCTTTTGCAATTCTTCAATATGAACCACCTAAGCTTAGAAAGCCCACTGATGCTTGCAGGAAGGCTAACAAAATGGTTTCCACCAAGATTTAATATTTCTAAAAGGGACAATAAACCAATATCTTCAGGTATTGCTCCTTCACAAAGATTGCAGTCATTCAGATTTAGACACTTCAAAAAGTGTAAATCTTTTAAGGAAGCTAACACCAGACCCACAGGGTGCAGATTCATTCTTGGAAGTAAGCTAAAAGTGAAGAAAGAATGCCATGATTTAGGCAGTTCGATATTTTTCACTGGAACCAGGGGTGATGACGCATCTCTCATAGAAATTCCACTCACATCAATCTCCTTCAAACTCGGGATCAAATGTACAATTGATGAAGGCATTTGCTCAACAGCAGTGAAGCTTAAAGAAAGCTTCGAAAAATTCTTCATTTCTCCCACAAATTCTGGAATCTTTTTCACTTTTGAACACCCAGAAAGATCAAATGTTTCAAGAGATTCCAGTTCTACTTCACTTGGGAGACTCTTAATCCTTTTACAATTTTTAAAATTCAGAACTCTTAGTCTTTTGAGAGGGGCAATGGATGGATGAATCTTAACAATATTAGTACAACCTTCAAAAACCAGCCTCTCAAGATTCTGAGTACCTGTGAAATCTGGGGTCCTTGTCAAGTTCTCGGAGTAACTAAGATCAATGGATTTCAACTTGATCATGAACTGTATAAAACATGAAAATGGTAGATTAATTAACTTCCGATAAACTTACAATTTATTGAAATTGAAAAGAAATGGATTTACAAAGGTCTACCTTTATTCCATTCCAAAGGTGATCAATTTTGCTATGCTGCAGACTAAGTTCAGCAAGTTCATCCGGTTGAAATCTTGGTGGCAGACATTTGGAGGGATACCAACTCCACTCCAGAAACCTTAAGGAATTGGGAAGATACTTTGGGCCCAAAGAAAGGCGCAAGTTATTAATCTTGAGCAACTTGAGTTTACACGTCTTAGTGAATGCTTCAGGATTCCAGTGTGCCGCTTCAAATTTCTGCAAGCATAGGACTATGCCTTCAATGGCTTCCGTTCCCTTGCAAATAGGAATAAAAGTAAAGTTAATGTCATAATCAAGTCTCTCTTATCATGTTTAATGGAATTATGGTATGTTATCCAAGGCTTTGGTATTTTATTTTTTGCGCAACTTCTTACCGTATTGTACGTGAGTACATGAATGATGTCACTGTGAAGCCACAAGCGACTGCGACCACCTGGCTCGTCAAAACTCTTGACGAACAATCTCCCATGCCATTTCTTGTATCAAATCATGAATGGACAGACGCTTGTTTGAAAGAGACAAGAGAGATTTCTCAATAAGAACATGTATCACAATACGAGTGCCAACAAAACCACAACTGTCTAGTATTTTAATCACAGTTTCCTTGTCATAAGACTTATGGAAACATGCAACATCAAGAAAAATTTTCTTCTGCATCTCCTCTAGTCCATCATAGCTTATTTTCAACATTTGAAAATTTTTTCTGTCAGGAGCTTGCTTGAGTTTATCTAGTGCACTCTTCCATTCATCTCGACTTCTTTTGTACAAAAAAGACCCCAAAGTTTTAAGAGCTAATGGAAGACCTCCTGCATAGTTTATGAAACTTTTAGACAGTTCTAGATAATCTTCTTCAAGGTCATCTTTTTGAAAGGCCTTCTTACTAAAGAGATAAAGAGCTTCATCTTGGGTTAATGGCATGACCTTATATACCTTCTCTATCCCATGTTCGACTAACAAACGTTCATCTCTAGTTGTAATGATGATTCTACTTCCCAAACCAAAGTAGTCTTTTTCTCTGATCAACATTTCCAGTTGGTCTGATTGATCTACATCATCAAGAATGAGAAGAACCTTTTTATTACATAGACACCTCTTTATCATAGTAAATCCCCTATAAGCATCATAAACTTGTATATTATTTTCCCTCAAGATATTGGAAAGCAGCTGTTTCTGTAAAGGAACTAGACCATGCATGTGTTGCATAGACCTCTCTGACATTTGCAAGTAAGCTGCTACCTTCAAAACTATGAGAAATTCTCTCATAATCTAATCTAGCTAGGGTTGTCTTACCCATTCCGCCCATCCCCCATATCCCCACAAAGCGCACATCATTTGCGCTTGTATCTAAATGCAGATCTATTTCCCTTAGTTTAGTATCAAGTCCGACTAATATATCTGAGGAATCTAACAATGAAAATGTGGGATACACTTTATCCCACACTGCATCAACAATTTTTGTGATAAGCTCTGCATCATACCTGGAAGTAGAAGAAAAAAACATTCATCAGAAGAGGTTATATGAATATATCGTAAATAAAGTGCATGGCAAAACTGAAATGCAATATTCAAGAATTGGTCTTATTAGCTATGTATCAGTTGTTGCTTCATGCTTGCTTACCTATAATCCTTTGAATTCCACCCAGCGAGATTAGCAACTTTTTTTAAAGCATTTCTCCACTCAAGCACCTCCTCTCTGTCTTCAGCACAATTCCTTTCATGGTTAACGAGGGCTGTCCCAAAACTCCCCCGTTGATGTCTTACATCAGAGGGATCCACATCATAAAAGATTGGGAAAATTCTCTCCTTCTCTTTCCTGGACTGAACAATATGGGTTAGTTCACGCAAACACCAACTTGATCAAGCGTAGTTTGCTGAAAAAATTATGATTGCGAACTTTGATTGTTCAATCGCGGTCAGAAGCTCCTGATTGATATCTGTCCCTCTTTCAAGATCTGGATCATCCCTGAAAGTTCTGATTCCTCGCCAGTCCAATTGTTTGTATAAATAGTCTGTAAAACTCCTGCGAGTGTCTTCACCCCTGAAACTCAAAAACACTTCGTATTTCCATGGACAAACCTCAGTAGCTGAAGTGAAGGCCCTTTGGCTGCTCAATGCCATTGGAAAGTGGTTTCAAGAAATCTTCTCTGAGCACGGGATTGTGGAACTAGAATTAGAAAGAAAATCAGCAGAAAGAGAGGTTCCAGGAAGCTACGCAGATAAGTATTAATGTTGATTTTCAATGAATGTTTGTATATTCCATCATGAGGAGATTTACACAGTACATAAACATATATATATATATATATATATATAGAGAGAGAGAGAGAGAGAGAGAGAGAGAGAGAGAGAGAGTGAGGGCAAGAAACCACCAGACAACATGCCACAAATTTAAGCTGTAAGGGCCAACACTAATTATAATGAAACCCAAATCAAGGAAAAGGTGGTAATCACAACTCAACAATTAGGTAGAGTGTTGACTACAAAATATCTTCAATAATTAACGCAACTACACAATTGGGTTTGTTAAATATTCTAACAATTGAACTAAGAGTGCAATTACTTATAACTCAAGCCATTAACTCAGCAATTATGTGTTCAATTCCCTCGGCATCAGTAAGCAGGACACAATCACTTTGGTGAGAAGAAAGAGAACGCATCCCAGCAAGGAAGTTTCGGTAGGGCGTTGTGGAAAACAGTCCTTTCTCATTATTTCCTTTCTCCTCTCTCTTTCATCTCAACGTTCCTGTGAATTAATTAACTTTAGTAAGCAAACATGGATCAGACCAGAGCCAGTTCACTTTGGTAAGAAAAGAAACAGGTAAAGAAAAATGACATGTCCCCCAAACCATGGAAGCTTACCTTGAAATTTCCTTTTCCTTTTTTTGTTGAAAACATTCGTCCTTTCACTTTGTAAAACACTTTCACATTTTTCCTTTCCTTTTTTTTTCCCACCTTGTCCTTTATCCTGAGCATTGGACGTGTTGAGCTCTTTCTTGAGGATCTTCTTCGGTTTTTTTTTTTTTTTTTTTTTTTTCCGTTTCTTCTTCGGTTTCTTGCTCTGACTTTTGAGTCTCCTTTCTGTGGAAATTGTTTTGGCCATGGCATCACACGTAATGTAAATTTTCATTTTTCTTTTGAGAGTTTACATTTTATGAATTGTGCTACGATGTTCATTAGAAAATTTGGTTGGCTGACGAAGATTCCCCTTACTTTAATAGCCATCCAACTCATCCGTGGTTCAACAATTGCAGTGTACGATGTTTCATTTGTCTGGAAAAATCCCAACATCATGAGGAGTCTTATTTTCTTGTCATTTTTCAATGTCCCCTACGATAATCTTGAAGGACCAATACCAACAACTACTCAGTTCCAAGGCTTCAATGCCTCTGCATTTTGAGGGAACCAGAAACTTTGTGGCGCTCCCCTCCCAAATGAGTGCCTGGGAACTAATGGGATTGATGCAGGTAATTAGAATAATCAAGATGTGGACAATGGGCATGAAATCCTATGGTTTTATATTTCCCTTGCACTTGGATTCATTGTGGGATTTTGGGGAGTTTGTGGTCCTTTAATGTTAACGACGACATGGAGATATGCATATGTCCAATTTCTAGACAATGTACAAGACACGTTCTATGTAATGATCAGTGTGTGTGACCAGGATGCAAAGAAGGGTTAGGATCTAAGTTGTACTTTATATTTCTGTTTTTTTTCCTCTGTAACATAAGGAATGTTTTGTCGTAATCTACTTCAATTCAACCAATAAACTCTGGAGAGGAACCTAGATACATACATACCACCTCACAACACCTTATCAAACATGCACATGTGTTCTAATCTACTTCCAATACGTTAAAATCTACTTCTGATACATTAAAATCGACTTCAAATACGTTATCAAAAATCTGCTTCCAATAAGCCATCAAGGCCTCATCAAGAGGTTCACAAAAAACTAACATACTTTTTGTTTCATTTTTCGAAGACCAGTTACCACTAAAAGAAGTATAAGTATGCTTGGATAATGAGGAAGTCCCAACACATTCACCTCCTCTAAAAGTACAGCCTACAACCTTATTCCTGTACTTCTTACCTCACAAATACTAAACCCTGAAAAACCATACCCAATTGAATAGGGCTTTGGCACCTCTAAAAGTACAGCCTACATCCAATATCAAGATCAATCACAAATACTAAGGAAACAAAATCTAATGTGACATAGTGAAACTTCATCTATATACACAGTCCATAGGCAAAATGGATTATTCACTATCTAAAACCATAAAAAAATAAAAATAAAAATAAAAAGGTACCAGAACATAAACACCAAATTCAATACGAAGCCTCAAACTATCCCCATTTCATTGCTTCCTGATGTCCCAAGCTATAGGGAAAATTATGCCCCTTTGCTTCCCAGGAACTAACCAAAAACCTCTCACTTGAAACATGAATGTAACAGGTATTCATCTCATCTAAAAAATATAAAAAATATATATTTAACAGATATGAACTCTCTCAATGTAGAGGAACAGGGAAAGCAAATCTACCATGGAGGAAGAATTGTTTAGCAAACGTTAGTCTCCCCACTACCCTCTTTGGTGATCAATAGTCAAACCTTTCTCTTTGTAAAGCAAACACAAATACAACTGGAGTGATTGAAAAAAGAAAAAAACAAAAGAAAAAACCCTTAGCATTTTGTAGCACATGCGACAACAAATATATATTTGTTTTACGTTCAAAAACTAGCATCAAATATTCAAAACATTGTGATGCATCAATGTTGCATCCTAAGATACTTACGAAAGCATTTTCTCCACTTGTGATAGAATTCATAGTTTTTGGATGTGTTTGGGAGAGAAATGAGAGAACGTTGCTCTCTGTGAAAGAACTGAAAAAAAAAAGAAGGAATGAAATCTGCTACTTTTCATTACAAGCCAAACAGGAAATATAACCGTTGAGGAGAGAGAAGAGAGATTCTTCTCTAACTGCCTCAATACCAAACTCAATCCTAGCCATTGAACTATCATCCTATAAGATGATTACACTTGTCTCAATCTAACACCTCACTTAAGAAGCCACTTGGACTCTAATCCAATGGTTCTTATTTTACACAGCAGAAAAATCGAAAAAGTTTTAAAACTAAAAACAGAAACATTTGAATGAAATGAGATTAGGCGGCAAAGGGGATTTTAGCTCAGCTCAAAGGGTTACACATCAACACTCCCTTCTAACCCTTTGACTGATTTAACTCCAAGCAAATCTCTGAGATGCACAAAACGATCCTTGGATAAAGCCTTGGTTAGTATATCTGCAATTTGATCTTCAGATTTGCAGTAGATTAGCTCAATCTCCTTTGCTTGGATAGCTTCTCGGATGAAATGGAATTTCCTGCTTATGTGCCTGGATTTCTGATGAAAGACAGGATTCTTTGCCATTGCTATGGCAGAGGTGTTGTCACACAGAATTGGTGTGCCTTCCACTTGCTCTTCTCCAAAATCCTCAAGTATAAACCTTAGCCATTTAGCTTGTGATGTTGCTTCAGCAGCACTCACATATTCTGCTTCAGCAGTAGACAAGGCTACTGTATTCTGTTTGATTGAGGCCCAAGAAAACATACCAGATCCCAGAGTAAACACATATCCTGAGGTACTTCTTCTGTCATCCTCACTGCCTGCCCAGTCACTGTCACAGTAGCCTATTAAGGTAGCTGCCTTGCCCTTTTTAAACTCAACTCCATAATCCAGTGTGCCTTGAACATATCTCAACACCCTTTTGGCTGTTCCCATGTGCTTTCTAGTAGGATTATGCATAAATCTAGCAAGCAGACTTGAGGCAAACATGATGTCTGGTCTTGTAGCTGTCAGATACAGCAGACTGCCTACAATCTGCCTATATTCACTCTCATCAGCCATTTCACTTCCATCTTCTTTGCACAGCCTTTCATTTGCAACCAAGGGGGTTGCCACAGACTTACAGCCTTTTAAACCAAACTTCTCAACTACTTTCATTGCATACTTCTTCTGATGGAGAAATATGTATTTCTCAGTCTGCACAACTCCCATGCCAAGAAAATGATAGAGTAGCCCGAGATCAGTCATCTCATAATGCCTCATCATGTCATTTTTGAACTCTTCAAGCATTTTTACACAACTTCCAGTATAAACAATATCATCCACATAGAGAGAAACAATGAGAATACCTGAGCCTTCATCAGTTTTAATGTAAAGTGTAGCTTCACTTGGACTTTTCTTAAATCCTGCCTTGTTGAAGTAGGAATCTATCTCATCATACCATGCCCTTGGGGCTTGTTTTAATCCATACAAGGCCTTGTTCAGCTTATACACTTTGATTTCTTCATTCTTTTTCTCAAAACCCTGTGGCTGCTCCACATATACTTCTTCTTTTAGAACTCCATTCAGAAATGCAGACTTGACATCCAGTTGGTATAAATGCCATTCCTTCTGTGCAGCCAGAGCTATCAAAGTCCTAATGGTATCTAGCCTTGCTACTGGGGCAAAAGTCTCATTGTAATCGATTCCAGGTTTTTGTGAGTAGCCCTTAGCTACTAATCGAGCCTTATTCTTCTGTACAGTGCCATCTAGATTAAGCTTGGTCTTATAGATCCATTTGACACCAATGACAGGTTTGTTAAAAGGTCTTTCCACAAGCTGCCAAGTGTTATTCTTCTCAATCATTTCTAACTCAGCTTCCATTGCCCTTCTCCATGACTCATCTAGATCAGCCTCTTCAAAATTCTCAGGCTCCATAATGCACATATTACACTAAGCCATAATGTCATTAATGCTTTTCCATTTCTTTGGTGTATGATCAATAGCTTGAGAACTTCCTTCAATGCTCTCATCCTGCAGGGTAGGATCTCCATCTGCTTGTGTTTGTGTCTCCAAGCTTTGACTTGGTTCTTCTGGAGCTATGACTTCTTCATGTATTTGCAGTGGTGCATTCAAATCTGGATTTAGAGCATAGTCTTGATTTCCAGTAGGCACAAGCACAGTCATTTCTCCTTCTCTAGCATTCTCCCATTTCCATAAGCTTTCTTCATCAAATTTCACATCCCTTGACAGAATAATCTTCCTATTTCTTGGATCAAACAGTCTATATCCCTTTTCACAAAGACCATAGCCTACAAAAATACACTTGTGACTGTTTTCTTCAAGCTTATGCCTCAATGCTGAAGGAATAAGCACATGACAAGGGGATCCAAATATCTTTAAATGTGCAACCCCTGGTTTTCTGCCAGTATAAGCCTCAAATGGTGTTATCTTATTGAGAGCCTTGGTAGGACATCTATTCAGCAAATAGACTGCAGTATTGATAGCCTCTGCCCAAAACTCATAAGGGATACCTTTCTCATGCAGCATTGACTTAGCCATTTCAACCATTGTTCTATTCTTCCTCTCAGCTACTCCATTCTGCTGAGGGGAGTAAGCCACTGTTAATTGCCTTTGAATGCCAGATTCTTCACAGAAACTGTTAAACTCTCCTGACAAGAATTCTCCACCCCTATCACTTCTCAAACTCTTTATCTTGAACCCACTTTGCAGCTCAGTCATAGCTTTGAATTTCATGAAACACTCCAATGCACTTGATTTGTTTCTAATGAAATACACCCAAGACATCCTAGTGTGATCATCTGTAAATAGGAGAAAATATCTGTTTCCAGAGAGGGATTCTGTTTTCATTGGTCCACAAATGTCTGTGTGAACCAATTCCAAGGGATTAGAAGCTCTCCAAGTGGATTCCAAAGGGAATGAATCCCTATGCTGCTTTCCTTGCATACATCCATCACACACCACTGACATTTGTTCTAAGTGAGGTAATCCATGAACCATCCCTTGATTTTCAAGCAGCTTCATACTTCTTTCATTTAAATGCCCAAGTCTCTTATGCCATGTCTGCAAGCAATGTGTGACACTTGCTTTTAGAACCAACTCACTGGCAGGCATCATTGTCAATGGAAAGCATCTGTTGTTTGTCATTTGCACCTTCACAATCAGATTTTCCAGTGACTGATCATCATAGATTCTCACCATATTCTCTCCAAACACAAGATGGTAGCCATGTGCCATCATTTGCCCAACACTGAGCAAATTTTCTTCAAGACCAGGTACAAGCATTACTTCATGAATGTGCTTCTTACCAAACTTGGTTTTTATCACCAAAGTTCCTTTTCCAGTAACTGAAACTACTTCTCCAGTCCCCATCTTCACCTTAGAAGTCAAATCCCTTTGAACATTTACTAAAAGTCCCTCATCTCCTGTCATGTGATTACTACACCCACTGTCTATGTACCAAGAGTGATTAACCTTTACATCTGTTGCAGCATTACAGACATAGAATAGTGTACCAGTTTCTTCCATCTCATTTGCATAATTCACCCTATGTGCATTCCTATTTCCATTGCAATCTCGGACCATATGTCCAAATTTTCCACATCCATGACATTTAGGCTTGCCTTCATACCAGCACTTGCCATAATGTAACTTGTCACAATGCTTACAAGCTGCTATGTTACCATCATTAGGCTTCCAATGTTTTTGAAAGCTTTGATTTCCAGGAGCACTTTTCTGAAAACTCTGATTTTCAGAAAAACTCTCATTCTTAGGCTTCTTTTCTTTTACATTCAGACTAGCAAAAGCTCTTTCTGAAGAATTCTCAGTGTGCCTATCCAATCTGAGCTCAAAGCTCTTCAAGGAGGCAACCACTTCTTGAACTTCCAGAGTTTCAAGATCCTTAGAGTGCTCTATCACAGAGCATATAGAATCATAGGACTTAGGCAGACTAAACAATAGCTTCTGCACAATTCTCTCCCTAGATAACTCCTCACCATAACTCTTCATTTGATTCATCATATTAAACAATCTAACCAGATAGATAGATAGAGATTCACTATCCTTCATGCGAGTATATTCAAATTCCCTACGCAACCCTTGCAATTTAACATTTCGTACCTGTTTATCTCCTCTGAATTCCAATTTCAGAATATCCCAAGCTCCCTTCGAGGTCTCCTCATTCACAATCCTTGGAAATAGCTGATCTGAAACTGCACTTTGAATTAATCCAAGTGCACGAGCATCCTTCATCAGAATCTGAGCCACCATGGACTTCTCAGTATCAGCAGCCTCCTCTTTTTCCTTCTTCATGTCTGAGTCATTTAGCCCATTCTCGACCAGATCCCACAAACCATTCGATTTCAGAATAGTCTTCATTCGAATACTCCAGAATTCGTAGTTTTCTCCATTGAAAACTGGTGTTCGAAGCTCAGCTGCTCCAGATCCTGCCATATGAGACACTTTGATGCAAGAGCTCGCTACTTCGATTTCCAAATCAGCTCAACGATAGCTCAGATCGAGCTCGATTTTCTGTTCACAGATCACGCCCAGCTCAAACAATCGAACCTGGCTCTGAGGCCATGATAGAATTCATAGTTTTTGGATGTGTTTGGGAGAGAAATGAGAGAACGTTGCTCTCTGTGAAAGAACTGAAAAAAAAATGAAGGAATGAAATCTGCTACTTTTCATTACAAGCCAAACAGGAAATATAACCGTTGAGGAGAGAGAAGAGAGATTCTTCTCTAACTGCCTCAATACCAAACTCAATCCTAGCCATTGAACTATCATCCTATAAGATGATTACACTTGTCTCAATCTAACACCTCACTTAAGAAGCCACTTGGACTCTAATCCAATGGTTCTTATTTTACACAGCAGAAAAATCGAAAAAGTTTTAAAACTAAAAACAGAAACATTTGAATGAAATGAGATTAGGCGGCAAAAGGGATTTTAGCTCTGCTCAAAGGGTTACACATCAACAACTTGAGTAAAGCAACAGTAGCCATTGTACACGGAAAAGGAAAAGCACAAGAGTTTATTTGACACTACCCAAAATAAGTATGCATTTCCAACTTCTCAATATTTATCTGGATGCAAACTGTAATATTACACTCAAATGCAATGTACACACAAGCATTACGTTTAGACAATTAAAAATTTCAATTGAAATTGATCCAGAACGAAGTTCTGGCAAAGTTCTACCCATCATGTGAACTTGGTGAAGCAGTATGCAAGAAAATCTACAAGTTGCACAAAATTAAGAATTTCAAAATATCGCTGACATATTCCAACTGTAGAGCACCACTCTACATTCCCGTTTCTATAAATCAAGATTCAAGATAGATAGAAACCCATTCATGAAAAACACAATCTTACAACTGCAAAACCAAGAGATGCATTACATACTCTAATCAACATGCACGGATTCCGTGTTTGTGCTCTTTCTCCTCAATCAAACTCTTCTGCTCTTCCTCTATGGTGTTCTGCAACTCATCCACCTGCAAAAACATCAAATACAACGAAAATTAAATCTAGTTTCAAAAGGGTTCTACTGCTTAACGCAGGCAACATAATCGAAAATTGGCGAATTTAACAGAGCTGCATACCACATGCAAAAGCAGAGCAAACTGCTTCTTTCGGAGCTCCAGCATCCTCGAACTTGCCGTGTTCTCAGCGTCCAAAGCGACGATCTCTTTCTCCAAATCGGATATGATTTTGAGCGTTTCGGACCGAGGCGGTTGTGTAGCGATCATTTTCCTGATCGCCTCACACTCCTCCTTATGCCTTCTTTCGATTTTACTCTCCTCAAGCTGCTTCTTCAGTAATTCAATGTCGGTCTGCGCTTGCACTATCTGCCGATTTATCTCCTCCCTCAACTCGTCGAAATTGTGCTTCTCTCTGAGATTTGCATCCACAACCGCTTTGCTCTTGAGGAGCGGAATCTCGAATGTGCTGAGCTCTTGGAGGAAAGCTTTGGCCAGCTTGTCGCAGTCGCCATAGTTGTCCTCGTTCTTGTCGAGCTCGACGAACAGGGATGTGAACTTCTTCTGGAGCTTCTTCAATGGGGGTTCGCCTCTTGTGGTTGTGGTTTCGAGTGAGAAGTCTGTGCTTGATGATTACGTCATCTTCGAGCGGCCCGAACGCGTAGTTCGCCGCCACGGTCTCTCCCCGCCTAGAAACCTTTCTTCCTTTTACCAGCATCGAAACAAACGTGGATAGTCCAAGTACGACCACAATTTTGGCCAATTTAAATCCACTGGTTGAGAATAAGTTTCAAGAAGCATCGTTATATAATTTTGTCTTTTTACTATTCAAGCTATATTGGAGGTGGAGGGTTTTCGTACACACATACTGTGAATGTGTCATGAGAGTTCAAAATTGAGATAATTGATCAGCAAAGTCAAGATCTTTTTCATTGAGCTAGGTCTTGTTGACCATTTTGTCTTATTTAAGAGCATTAATCTGTGCATCCAAGGTTCTACGTTCAATTCCTCTTCTCTCCATATGCTTATATCAAAAAATAAAAATAAAAATTTAAACACAATTTTTTTGAATATGTATGCAAATAAGGTCAGTTGATGATATTAAGCTCAAGTTCATGACACCATTAATTAGTTTGGAAGCAAAATTAAATTTGAGAAACTATTTTTGAATTTCATTAAGTCACTATTTGGATGAATGTAACATTTGATGAGTCATTTGAAAGGGTTATGACAGATGCTTGAAAAAAAAATAATAATAATAAAATAAAGCTTTTAGCATAAGGAAATATGTAGTAGTGGAATTACAGCACAGGTCATTTTGGAGTTGATTGACTTGTCCACGCCCTAGTTAATGTGAATCTCTCAAATAGAGCTTCGCTAATTAACCTACTAAATTTATACAGCACATGTGGAATTTAAACTAAGAAACAAACCATTTAAGCATAAATAGATGTCCCCCAACCATGTTTAAATGTTTCAGTCGGTAAAATGCGCGATTAGGCTTCCGGATGATGGAACTCTCTGCTCCCAACTAAATTTGAATCTGATTATAAGAAGTAGAAAGACTGTCAAAACTTGTTCTGCTTCCAGAGTGATTGGTGCAACAAAACAAAATTTACAAGACTACACTAGTACAACACATCCTGCATATATGCATTTCAATTGAATTTAAATATAACCTAGTAGGATAAAATGGAAGCGAAACAATGAATTTTTGGAAAATCTACCAAATCTATAACAAATTCATGAATTGTTCTAGTTAACTATGTATAAGATAATGGGAAAGTGAACTAATGACGTGAATGAATTAGAAATATATATAAAGTAACAAAGAGAGTGAATCATATGCTAAAATGTTCGCATACAAAAAAAAACAAAAAATTTGTTTGGGGATGTAGAGAGTACTTTTTCGATTTCAAACAAAATGTTATATGATAATATGGGAAGAGTTAGCAATACCAACCTTTCAACTCTTCCTTTGAGGCAGTGGACAGTTTCATTCTTTTGCAGAGTGATTCTTTGCCAAGGGTAACAATACCGCTTGGTCCTGTCTCAATACAGTACTGCTCACGTGTTCGCTTAGTGATGGCACCTTGTACCTTGTCTGATTTGTCAAAATCACAATCTGTAACGTCCTCATAAAAAGAATTCTTTCTGTTGGAATATTGTTTCATTGTTCGGTTGAGCTCTTCAGCATCTTGTTCGTACAGTATGCGGACTCCACACTTCTTCACCTTCACCAACGTCTTCTCTCCTGGATAAGATGCAGATGCTTTGACTTTGAAATGAAACCGAATCTTACGATCATAGCATTCATTCCACCAATAGGTCTCAGGTCTCCCGGTTGGTTCCTTATCAAAGGAACTTTCCCTAGACAGGAGGATCAACCAAAGGTGATCGGACGCTACATCATTGACTACATCAATAAAAAAACTCCCGTACTCAGTCATCTTGAAAAGGATGCGTCCATGTCCCGTAGCTGAAATTTCTTCAACAGGTACAAATAGAGCACAAAAAGCAAACCCCACCCACTTGCTATTAGAATCCGAAGGTAGCGTCTCAATTACTGAGTCTCCCACACTTTGATTACTGAACCACTCAGGAATTTCACTTCCAGGAATTACAATTCTGAAGTTTTTCCATGAACGAGGAATTTCCTGCACCAAAGGAAGGATATAAATAGTACTACGTACACAACTAAGGAGGGAAGGAGGGACAGAGGGAAGTACCTGAAGGAATTTCTTCAGCATTAAATATATTATGGAACTGGAACCTTGATGATCAACCAAACTGAAGCAGTTGAAAAAATCAATCAAAATGGTACTTCCACCGCACGTCGGTGTTGGATCTGGGAATACTTTTAAGGAAGTACAATTACCCGTCTTTAAAGAAAAAAAATTTCGTCCGGTTGATGGAAGGCTTGGCAATTTTTGAAGCCTTTTGCAATTCATCAATGTGAACGTCTCAAGTTTAGAAAGCCCACTGATGCTTGCAGGAAGGCTAACAAAATGGTTTCCATCAAGATTTAATTCTTTTAAAGAGGACAATAAACCAATATCTTCAGGTATTGCTCCTTCACAAAGATTGCAATCCTTCAGATTTAGACGCTTCAAAAAGCGTAAATCTTTTAAGGAAGCTAACACCAGACTCACAGGGTGGGGATTCTTTCTTGGAAGTAAGCCAAAACTGAAGAAAGAATGCCATGATCTAGGCAGTTCGATATTTTTCATTGGAACCAGGGAAGATGAGGGATCTCTCATAGAAATTCCACTCATATCAAGCTCCTTCAAACTCGCCATGGAATGTATATTTGATGAAGGCATTTGCTCAACAGCAGTGAAGCTTAAAGAAAGCTTTGAAAAATTCTTCATTTCTCCCACAAATTCTGGAATCTTTTTCAATTTTGAGCACCCAGAAAGATCAAATGTTTCAAGAGATTCCAGTTCTACTTCACTTGGAAGATTCTTAATGCTTTTACAGTTTTTAAAATTCAAAACTCTTAGTCTTTTTAGAGAGGCAATGGATGGATGAATCTTAACAAGATTAGTACAACCTTCAAAAATCAGCCTCTCAAGATTCTGAGTACCTGTGAAATCTGGGGTCCTTGTCAAGTTCTCGGAGTAACTAAGATCAATACATTTCAACTTCACCATGTACTGTACAAAACATGAAAATGGTAGATTAAATTAATTAACTTCCAAGAACCGTACAATTTATTGAGATTGAAAAGAAATAGCTTGCAAAGTCTTACCTTTATTCCATTCCAAAGGTGATCAATTTTGCTATGCTGCATACGAAGTTCAGCAAGCTCAACAGGTTGAAAACTTGGTGGCAGATATTTGGAGGGATACCAACTCCACTCCAGAATCCTTAAGGAATTGGGAAGATACTTTGGGCCCAAAGAAAGGCGCAAATTATTAATCTTGAGCAACCTTAGTTTACACATCTTAGTGAATGCTTCAGGATTCCAGTGTGCCGCTTCAAATTCATGCAAGCGTAGGACTATGCCTTCAATGGCTTCCGTTCCCTTGTAAATAGGAATAAAAGAAAAGTTAATGTCATAATCAAGTCTCTCTTATCATGTTTAATGGAATTATAGTACGTTATCCAAGGCCTTGGTATTTTATTTTGTGCAACTTCTTACCGTATTGTTCGTGAGTACATGATCGATGTCATTGTGAAGCCACAAGCGACTGCGACCACCTGGCTTATCAAAAGACTCTTGACGAACAATCTCCCATGCCATTTCTTGTATCAAATCATGCATATACACACAATTGTCTAAAACTGAAATAGACAAGAGAGATTTCTCAATAAGAACATGTATCACAATACGAGTGCCAACAAAACCACAATTGTCTAGTATTTCAATCACTTCTTCCTTGAGATAAGACTTATGGAAACATGCAACATCAAGAAAAATTTGCTTCTGCATTTCCTCTAGTCCATCATAGCTTATTTTCAAAATTTGAAAAATTTCTCTGTCAGGAGCTTGCTTCAGTTTATCTAGTGCACTCATCCATTCATCTCGACTTCTTTTGTACAAAAAAGACCCCAAAGTTTTAAGAGCTAATGGAAGACCTCGTGCATAGTTTATGAAATTTTTAGACAGTTCCAGATAATCTTCTTCAAGGTCATCTTTTCTAAAGGCCTTCATACTAAAGAGATAAACAGCTTCATCTTGGGTTAATGGCATGACCTCGTATATCTTCTCAATCCCATGTTCGACTAACAAGCGTTCATCTCTAGTTGTAATGATGATTCTACTTCCTAAACCAAAGCAGTCTTTTTCTCTGATCAACATTTCCAGTTGGTTTGATTGATCTACATCATCAAGAATGAGAAGAACCTTTTTATTATACAGACACCTCTTTATCATAGTAAATCCAATATGAGCATTATAAACTTGTATATTTTCTTTCCTCAAAATATCGGAAAGAAGCTGTTTCTGTAAAGGAACTAGACCATGTGTTGCACTTGCACTTGCACAAACCTCTCTGACATTCGCAAGAAAGCTGCTACCTTCAAAACTATGAGAAATTCTCTCATAAACTAATCTAGCTAGGGTTGTCTTACCCATTCCGCCCATCCCCCATATCCCCACAAAGCGCACATCATTTGCGCTTGTATCTAAATGCATATCTATTTCCTTTAGTTTAGTATCAAGTCCGACTAATATCTCTGTGGAATCTAACAATGAAAATGTGGGATGCACTTTATCCCACACTGCATCAACAATTTTTGTGATAAGCTCTGTATCATACCTAGAAGTAGGAAAAAAAAATCATTAGATGAGGTTATATGAATATATCGTATATAAAAGTGCATGGCAAAACTGAAATGCAATATTCAAGAATTGGTCTTATTAGCTATGTGTCAGTTGTTGCTTCATGCTTACCTATAATCCTTTGAATTCCACCCAGCGAGATTAGCAACTTTTTTCAAAGCATTTCTCCACTCAAGCACCTCCTCTCTCTCCTCCCCACAATTCCTTTCATGGATAACGAGAGCTGCCCC
Source organism: Prunus persica (assembly GCF_000346465.2). NCBI lineage: Eukaryota > Viridiplantae > Streptophyta > Magnoliopsida > Rosales > Rosaceae > Prunus > Prunus persica. The sequence continues at coordinate 2,443,384 of NC_034016.1, read as the reverse complement.
ATAACTCCCCCGTTGATGTCGTACATCAGAGGGATCCACATCATAAAAGATTGGGAAAATTCTCTCCTTCTCTTTCATGGACTGAACAATATGGGTTAGTTCACGCAAACACCAACTTGAAGTAGCATAGTTTGTTGAAAGAACTATGATTGCAAACCTTGATTGTTCAATCGCAGTGAGGAGCTCCGGATTGATATCTGTCCCTCTTTCAAGATCTGGATCATCCCTGAAAGTTCTAATTCCTCGCCAGTCCAACTGTCTATATAGATAGTCAGTAAAACCCCTGCGAGTGTCTTCACCCCTGAAACTCAAAAACACTTGGTATTTCCATGGACAAACTGCAGTAGCAGAAGTGAAGGCCCTTTGGCTGCTCAATGCCATTGGAAAGTGGTTCCAAGGAATCTTTTCTCAGCACCGGATCGCGGAACTAGAATGATTAGAAAGATGGTAATTCAATGGCACCAATTGAAATATGGAAAAGAAAAATCAACACAGAGAGGTTTCAGGGAGGCAAAGACAAAGACTTCAGCAATGTTTCATCATGGTGTGTTGCGAGGAAAAGATGCCTTTGTCATTAACTAATGCAAAAGAAGATGATAATTAAAGAAAAAGACAGAGGAAGTAGTTGGAGTTGGAGAAAATGGTGCCATGACATTCTTTTGTTTATTTGAAAGGCTGATGATTTGATAAGTTTGATTAATTTTTTGTTAGTGTCGTTTAGCATATTGATTTAAATAATTTTAAATTTCCTTAATCACAACTCACCGTCCTTAAATAAATAATATGTTAAACTCAAGCAGTAGGGGAAGTATACATCAGAGAAGACTTTGTTAAGATTAAAGTCTAGCACTAACTTTAATTCCTTTTATCACATCCTGTTTTCATTGGTTTGTTCATTGGTTAGTTAAAGACTTTTTTTTCTCTTTACAATTCCACAACAACCTTCCTTTGGGGTCTTCTGGTAAAAGAGTTAAAAAGAGCCTTCAGAACAAGACGCAAATTATGAGCTTTGCCCAACTGGGTTTGATTAACATTCGTCAATCCCTTTTGGGTTAAGACAAAAGTCAAATAACCTTGTGTTGTAAAGTATAAAGTAGTGGAGCCCACTTACTATTTGTTTGTAGACTTTAGTGCATGAGTTTATTCACGGGTGAATAGTGAATAGTGAAGATGATTGGATAGAAACATCACGGGTGCCATTTATCATGCCTATAAATAGGCAATCCTCCTGCCTGCAAAGAGAAGAAAGAAAAAACGGAAAGAAACAAAGAAGAGGAAAGAGAGAAGAGAGGAAAGAGAGAAGAGGAAACAAAGAAGAGGAAAAAGAGAAAAGAGGAAAGAGAGAAAAAGGAAAGAGACAAGAGGAAGAGAAGGAAGAAAGAGGAAAGAGAGAGCAGAGAGAAATTCTCGTAGAGAGAAAATTCAGTGAGCCACACATGTTGTAAACACTAAAGTTGTAGCCATATTATTTTATATAGTGAAAAGTTACTGTTGCTGCTCTCCGAGGACGTAGGCATAGCCGAACCTCGTTAAATGCTGTGTCTCATCTACTTTACGTGCAGCTCAATATTCGCACATATCCCAGTTATTTTACAACACGTTATCAGCACGAGACGCTCTCTATGTGGGATATGCCTTGATGACCATGAGATAAGCACTCTGTTTTCTCTATCTCAATTATTTAATATTAATCTAATATCTAACAATTATGACCAGCCGAGGCGGGTGTAGGTGTGATTAGATCTGTGCCATGTGTTTGTGGTTGAGATGGACAAGCAAAGGCCAACCTGATATATAGAGCTTTCCACTAATATATTAGTATAATAATATTATATTATATACATAATATATATTGCTAGAGGTTTCTGCAACTTTTAACTTTATTGCCACTTTTAGCTTTCCACCAACATGATAAGAACCCACCGAAACAAATATATTCATATATTCATATACATATATATGTAATATTAATATTGAAATGTGGTAATATAATATGCTATATCTATTCACTTTTCTATTACTAACCACTAACAAAAATGGACCCTTGGTAATACTAAACATATTATCAGTGGGAGACCGTTACTAATACTAATATTTTTCTTATTTTATTCGGTGGTGGTTTTAACCCCATATTTATTTTATTTACTGTATGGTGTAGGTTTATTACCCATACAACAGTATTTATTTAAAAGGGTGGTGCGGGTTTATCGTCCACGCCTTTACTTTTATTTAAATGTATGGAGCAGAATTAGTGCCCATACAAGCACCTTTACTTTATCGCAAATTTACTTTTACTTAAAGTATGATGTGGAATTGACCCTCATACTTTATGAAATTTACTTTATGAAATTAATTTACTGTACATTATTTACTGTATGGTGTAGGTTTATTACCCATACGACAGTATTTATTTAAAAGGGTGGCGCGGGTTTATCGCCCATGCCTTTACTTTTATTTAAAAGTATGGAGCAGAATTAGTGCCCATACAAGCATGTTTACTTTATGAATTTAATTTACCGCACATTTAAATTTATTTAAGGTATGGTGCGGGATTAACGTCCATACAGCAAGCAATTTAATTTATGAATTTATTTTACCGCACATTTACATTTATTTAAAGTATGGTGCGGGTTTATCGTCCATACCAGTAATTTATTTACCAGCAATTTATTTCATGGATTAATTGTGCTGTATGATGAGTTTTTACAGTATGCAGATCAGGACCAGAAGTTCCTTGATCCTCATCATACAATTACATCAGGACTTGAAGATCCTTGATGATGATGTTAATATGAGAGCTGGCAGTCTCTCCGGTACTATATTTGTAAACATGTGATTGGACTTGAGGGTCCTTGATCCCCGACATGTAAATAAGGACCTGGGGTTCCTTAATGATGTAACAGTACCGTATTGGTTCATAATGCCGTACACATGGATGATAACTGTACTGGCAAATGTACTGCACACATGAATAGATACGTATTCATGACTTGATGAATAGTACCGGATATATGAATAGTGACGTATACATAAATATTAATCATTTTGGGTAAACCATCACTATTCAAAAAGGGAACCTGCAGTTCCTTAAACTCATGGATGAGCAATTAAATGAGATGCCAGAAGTTCCTCAAGATATGGACAATTATGTAAGGGCTTGAAGTCCAGAAATATGTACAGAAAATTGTAAAAATGTCCATACCATAAGAATATGTGATTTTGGCTTGAGGTTCAAAATCTAACAGTGTTGAGAACCTGAAGTTCCAACAATTAAATGGACAACCCTTGAGGTATTATTGCAAATTGTGGTATGCCACATATTTCTTTGGCATAAGAAGATGATGAATTTAATAAAGTTCGATTTTGTTATAATCAACACCTCAAGGAAGAAATATATTTTGTGAATTCCGATTGTTAAGAATACACCGCGAAATGGATAATATTAATATAAACCTCAAATAATGAATTGAGGCTCCCCACATATTTTGTTATATCTGGGCCGGAAGCCCATGGATCCAAATATATGAGAGATCCTGAACTTGAAGTTGTGGGTATATAGTAGTTAATGCTCTTCACCACTATATTGCGATATTATCGTGGCTTTTACTCAATTCATATTTCATGTCCATTTGAAAAGGGCAAATAAATTCTGAGTTTGTGTTTAGCCCATGCCAAAAATTTCATACGTTAAAATATGAAATTTGGGAGAGTCGATGTGGTTATTTGAATCTATAAGGCACAAGGTTCCAAACCGTCATTTTGAAAAGACGTAAAAACCACAGGTGTAAGTTTAAGAATATGCGCAATTATTATAATAGGAAAGGAGCATATAACAGATAGATTTTTTCCACCTGCAATGAAGGTGCAGGCCCTGTAAAATCTATAAAATTACATTATGTTCTGGAAGCCTCTGAAGGAAGAGGACAGCGCCTCTTAAGCTTAGCCATGAGCTTCTCGTGGTCTCCCAAAATTCTTTCATTTGAGACCTGCAGCATGTCTAGCCTTCTCAGTGTATCAACAGAGTACGAACTCACCAGTTTCAACAAGGAATTATTCTCTCCTTTAAGTTTCTCAACCTCCTGTTGAGACTCATAAAGCATTCTTTGAAGAGACGAATTTTCAGTTGTTAGCCTCTCAACCTCGTTTGCTCTGGCACGCAAACGATCAGCCATGTTAGAAACAGAAGCAGCACTCTGAATGCTAAAAGCCATTGAGTCATCAATAGCCTCTTCCTCAGACCTCCCTGTTAACAGCATTTCATCCATTGGAGTAATGAAATTCCTAGCTACTATGACAGCAGTAGCATCATTCATCATCACAGAATCATTAACTGTGAGATGACGATTTTGGGATACAAAGGATGGACGCCAAACTTTGGCGTCACTAGTTGTTGTGGGAGCATCATTTAAATTGAAATAATTTGGGCAGGAAGAAGAGGAAGCCATTTTTAAGAAGGTTTCGAAGAAAGCCTTAGGAAAACTAAAGTTTCAGAAAATGAAGGAAGTTAAGTTGAAACGCAATTGCTCCAATCAAGTTTTGCAAAGGCAATATCTATAGACGAAAATATGGCAATATCTTCAAGATTTCAATATCTTCTCGAATCCCCATATTATCTTTTTCTTTCCCAGAGTCCAAAACTTCACGTAGCCTCTAATAATGCCTGTCGGCACTTTCGGCGTTTTCAAGTATTATTTTCGTCAAAGCCGATCTTGCTTTACGGATTTCACGGAGCTACTTTTTCAAAAGTATCCCGAGAATCTCGCAATTTTCCAATGGTTAATTTGAAATTCACCGGTTCTATCTATTCATTGTATTTGTGTATAAATGTGTTACTAACGAAATTTTCTTTGCATAAGACATCCAGTTTACTCCATACCTAGTGATGCGATATCTACTTATTTTTCTTATCAGTGAGCACTCAATATGCCTGAGAAGCAAGACTATCTCTGATCATCCATTCAGGAAGCAAGACTATCCCTGATCACGTTTCCGCTACATCAGGAAACTGTGAAGGCGATCTTATGCTCTAATCTCCGGAAGTCCTTCTAGACTAGGAGATATGAGAGCTTATTGTCTGCTCCCACTAGCTTCCTTCCCTGATTGCTTACCTTCTCTTGCAATCAATATCACATTATTTTTGCATTTTTTCTCTTTTTATAACTCTCTGTTAATAAGAGATTTTATTTCTTTAGAATGAACATCTGAAAAATGAATCCATGAAGTAATCCTAACTATGAGGGTTATTTGTTTTGACAGAGGCAAAAGAGTTGTGATTTTTGCTCTTGCAGGATATAACTAGATCATCAAGCGCTACATTATATTTACTGGGCCGATATGAGCTTGAATGATACTTGAGAAAAGTTTCTCCCACCTAAGGATGTAAGCAATACTTGTGTTATTTTATGCTTATATACCTATTTGATATTTTATCTTGAAAGGTAACCAAATGGAGAGATAAGTCCGTTCCAAAAGAATGGCTTGTATGTATCCATGAATTATTAACGCAAATTTTACAGATTGCAAGTTGGATACATTGATAATACACTGCACAGATTAAAGTCCCATAAGAACAGAATATGGGTATAGCAGTGATCAATATGATGCACGCCTGTTGCGTAGCAAATGATGTGGATTGAAGTCCCGAAAGGACAATCCTTTGACATGTCAATATTGATATTGTGCACGCCTAATGCATAGCAAATTGTATGGGTTAAAGTCCCATAAATTAATTGACATGTATGTATTAATCTGTGGCATGCCTGCAGCATGATAGATATATGGATTCTAAATGTTCCAACTCCCTAAATGGAGATTATCCACGCCATACTATAAAATAACGCTCCATTGGAGGTTATAATCCACATTCTCACATAATAAAAGCCCCCTGCAGTGGCTTGGGTACCCAAAAGCAAAGAAATGCTTATAATTGATGTATGCGCAAGCAAATGAGAATGGTGGGATCATAAATTGATGAATGACAAATTTTGATTTTGGAGTAGCTACTCAAATCATCAATGGGCCGTGTTGATTGGAACCACGTTCAATTATTAAAAGTCGACAATATCATTAGCCAAAATGGAATGAGGCAATTCCATTATAGATGAGAATGAACGTGAAAGAACAAACCCACAGTACGAACCCCAAAAGATGTTAATATTAAAAGTTATACTTGGGTGTTCGGAATAAAAGGAAATATACCTACTTTGTATGACACAATGTTTCTGGCAGAAACAAGGAATGTTGGGTTTTCTCCATATTTATAGATTTAATTGTGCCCCTTTATTGCACATTTACGGAGACCAACATGTTATCTTTAAAGGTTATTAAATGCACAGAGCATATCACCTGAAGTGATTCCCTAAAGATGTATAAATAGCTGGGTTAAAGCTATATAATGTGTCATAAAGTTTAATCCCTTTAAACAAAATCCTTGAAAGGATTGAAATTGCATGAAGCAAGTCCCTGAATGACATGTGCCTGAAGCACAAAATTTGTACTCAATATTAATGTACATAAATTACATCAGTGAGTATATTGATTATAATGTGTTTGCAACATATTAAAGCTTCTCAAGAGTTCAAGAAATATTTGTCTCGACTTAAGGATCGAGCATTATGCCAACGAGATTCTTGCTTATACTAATAAAGTATTGAAGCATTTTTATGAGGATTATCCGTTAGACACTTTAATGATTTTTCGGAAGTATATTCGACCGGACATCATATTTTTCAGATAGGGCTCAACTCCATCACCATCATTTTGGAATGATGTGAGGTATATTTGATGCTATCTCCGCATAACACCATGTACGGGCATATTCTTTCAAGTGAACTTACAAATAGCCCAAGTTTTGTTAGAAACGCGGACTCTGAAAATTTCTATGATTTACATAGAGATAGCTCACTGGAAATATATTTACTTACTCAACTACGAGAATTGTTAATGGCTACATCCTCCACTCACTCCGAAAGATTCTCACTCCAAAAGATAGTCATGAAGACATCAGGGGGAGATATTAATCAGGGGGAGCATCCAGAAGTATGCTATACAGATTGTTGTACTCTTCTTTCTTCCTTCCATCAGTTCTCTACCTTACTAGGTTTTCTCCAAGCAAGATTTTAATGAGGCAACCAATCTAGGGACATGTGGTCTCCAAGGGGGAGTGTTGTAAAGTATAAAGTAGTGGAGCCCACTTACTATTTGTTTGTAGACTTTAGTGCATGAGTTTATTCACGGGTGAATAGTGAATAGTGAAGATGATTGGATAGAAACATCACGGGTGCCATTTATCATGCCTATAAATAGGCAATCCTCCTGCCTGCAAAGAGAAGAAAGAAAAAACGGAAAGAAACAAAGAAGAGGAAAGAGAGAAGAGAGGAAAGAGAGAAGAGGAAACAAAGAAGAGGAAAAAGAGAAAAGAGGAAAGAGAGAAAAAGGAAAGAGACAAGAGGAAGAGAAGGAAGAAAGAGGAAAGAGAGAGCAGAGAGAAATTCTCGTAGAGAGAAAATTCAGTGAGCCACACATGTTGTAAACACTAAAGTTGTAGCCATATTATTTTATATAGTGAAAAGTTACTGTTGCTGCTCTCCGAGGACGTAGGCATAGCCGAACCTCGTTAAATGCTGTGTCTCATCTACTTTACGTGCAGCTCAATATTCGCACATATCCCAGTTATTTTACAACACCTTGGAGTTTTTACACTTTGTTTTCAATATTTTGACTTTGAAATTGCGTACAGTTCATGTCCTCCTCCGTTCTTCGTTTATTTCTTCCCATGTGTATATTTTTTTGGGAATTTCCTTTTAACACGCGAATGATCCTATATCTAAGTGATATTGAAATTTTTTCTTCCTATTTTCCTTGGGATCTTTTACTGCCTCTGCCAGATTATGCTTTGAATTTAAAGAGTAAACGATTGCTTTTATTTTTATTTTTCTTTGTTTCTTGCTTTTAACTTTTTCTTTGTGTGATGGGGTGTATTAGGGTACACCATGGTATTTTTGGTAATTAAAGTGTATTTAATTAATTATACATTTTTGATTTAAAATATTAGGGTGTACTTAAATCATAAGTACTAATTTTATGATTTTTTTTAACACCACCCTTTATTTTTTGGGTACAAACATATACCAAGTTAGACCACAATTTTGGCCTTTGGATCATCTCATTTAAATCCGTTGGTTGAGAATAAGTCTTAAGAAGAAAAAAACCAAATATGCAAATTATAAGTACGCGGGGGTGTGTGTGTGTATATATATATATTCAAAATCTGTACAAATATGGTTGGTTGATGATATGAAGCTCATGTTCATGAAACCATTAGTTTGGAAGCAAAATGAAATTTGCAACATTATGTCCTTTTTCACTGGGCTAGATATCGTTGACCATTTTATCTTATTTAAGAGTATTAATCCCCGCATCCAAGATTTTAAGTTCAATTCCCCCTCTCTCCATATCATACCAAAAAAAATTGCTCATAAGACATGTAACACCCCGACTCCAAATTTAATGTCTATTTTAATTGATTTAAAGTGAAATTACGAATTTACCCTTGGGGTAGGGGTAAATTGGTCATTTTCTTATCCGGAAGAATTTTGTGACAACGACTGGTGTTTTTGGGTAGGTTGTACTGAGACGAATTCGTAGACACGCGATAGGCTTGAATCGGAGTTGTAACGAAGATTTGGCGATCAAAACATTATCAGTGGCAAAACTGTAATTATTTCAAAAAGTTTGGTAAAAATCAGATTTTTCACCTCAATTCCCTCTCTCCTCGCGCGATCAGTTTTCTCTCTCTCTCTCTCTCTCTCTCTCTCTCTCCTCAATCTCTCTCTCTCCTCGACGCCGATTCTCTCTCTCTACGATTCTCCCAGCACCGGCCACGGCTAGGCGCGCCACCGATCCTGATCGACTCCCCTCGACGTCCCGGTCAAGACCCGCTAGCTTTCCCCGTCGGAAACCACGAATTATGGCCATGATCTCGACTAGTTCGAAGTGGAGATTTTCAGTCGTCGCGCCGCCGTCTCCGCCACCCAAACCCGGTGAATAAGGTGTGGTTTCTCATCCATTTTTCGAGTTCTAGCTGACTGATGTATAGGTTTGGATCGATTTGTTGTTTAGAAAATCGATTTGAAAACCTAGGTTTTGGCCGGATTTCAAAGTGAAATTCTGACCAGTTGCCGTCCGAATTGGACCTCCCCGTAGCTGAATGAAGTGATCTTGACCTTGAGTAGAAGCTAGGATAGGAAGGGTGAGCTCGGGTGTGGAGTTTTTCCGTCACCGGAATTTACTCTACACACCCAAGTGCTGCCGATGCGTGTGACGGCCCATGGGCGAGGCTGGTGAAGTTGTAATTTCACCCGATGAGATACTTAGGCTGTCATGAGTGCATAGGATTTCGCGGATCTCAATTCGGGCGTCGTTTGTCTATCGAACGGATTTTCGCATATTGTGCGTTATTCGGGTTCGATAGGTTCTGACTGTTAGATCTTTTCCTAATTAAAATATGTTGTTCTAGGTATTCCTAGGACCGTGTAGGACTTCACAGATTATGAATCGGTACCCCGGATGTTCCGATTCAATAATGTAAAGTTTGTGAATTAACAATAACTGTACAATCGTGAACGATTCCTAAACCTGTAATCGGACTTTAGGATACCTCCTTCAACGTACACGTACTGGGAATTTGGGGATTTAAGTATTTAATTGTGATTTCCGCTTCGACATAATTTTATATTAATTAAGGATTCGTATCTCGAAATAGGTGTTCCGACTGCACGTACTCAGTAGACCGGACCCTCTCGTAGTCAGGTAGCGTCAGAATATTTGTGAGTGGACTTTGTTTTCAATCATATGCATGGTTTTATTGATGAAAGATTTATGCATAATGTTTTTAATGGTTTATTGAATATATTATATTCATGAGTTTAATTTGATGTTTGTATAGCGTTTTGACAATATATTGTGGGTTTGGCATATTTGGGTATCGAGAGTATATTTTATATGAATTTCGGAGAAGTATATATATATATATATATATATATTCTCTATAAGCGAGATACTTGGGTTGTTGAAGTGAGTTGTGGAAGAGCTTGAATATGAGGGGTTGTTGAGAGAAGATGATACTTTGTGATAATGGAATGGCAGGAGAGATTCCTTAGATCTGGAGAAGAAATCAATACATGGTGCGATTTGACTCCCCAAAACCGCACCTTCACTGTTCCCTGACAGACAGAACCCAAGCTCTCTCAGCTTCACCATTCCAAATTTTCCAAAACTGCCCAATAGATACAATAAAATTTGAAGAAAAAAGGAGGAAAGAGATTCCTCAGATCTGGAGGAGAGAGTGACGCCGGAGAAAGTTTTTCTTCCCCAAAACGTATACTGTTCCTCCACAAAGTCGAAGCCAACCCAATATTTCTCAACTCCACCATTTTCAAAATTTCCAGATTTCTCCAATAAATATACTTCACTAAAATTAAAACTGAGAGATCAATACCAAGTGTGGGTTATGAAGGATTACTGATTGAAGAGAAAAAGAGGAATGCAGGGGGGTGTGGATGATGATGGAGGAGGAGTGACTAAGGTTCAGAACATTTTGTTTTTAATATTTAAAATTGAAAGTACAATTAGTTGCTAGCTGTCGACATTTTATTGGCTAGGGATATTTACATGGTTTGTTAACAGTGGCATCCTGTGACAGGAAGTTTTCCTTGGAGGAGTGACTAAAATGAAGAAAGAGAGATTAATGGATGAGAGAGAGGGACGCGGAAATGGGTGCAGAACATTTTTTTAATATTTAAAATTGGAAGTAAAATTAGTTACCAGCTGTCGACATTTTATTGGCTTGGGACACTTACGTGATTTGCTAACAGTGGCATCTCTTCTACAGTTGGGATCGTCAACTGGTTAAGGTCTTTGCAGCTTTAGGTAATGGGATAGTAATTGGGAAATTTTTTTTTTTTAAACAAATATAATTAATGGGGGGTTAAACCCCAAAGAACAACTAAGCTTTATCAAGGGGAATCTGACGGGCATGAGAGACTCCAGTGAGGTATTTTCAGAAAAGCAAATGCCCAAATCCAGATTGCAGCTCCATCTTGCAAGATAGTTATTCTCCCTGTATATATGTTGAATCTAATTGGGAAATTTTTGGGATGTTTTCGGCTTTATTTATTTATTTATTTATTTTTCATATGAATATATTGTTTCTGTACCATGACTCCCACCAATAGTTTATGACTTTTTTCCACATTTAATATTATTTTTTATTAGTATTTTTGTAATGGGACGTAGGCAAGGATGGGGAATCGCCAGTTCGAATATTACTAGCATGGAGGTGGGGAAAAGAATGAGAACCACATACCCAGCTCCCGATTGTGGCCATTACAATAACGGAGCGGTCTAATATCAAAATTAAGATAATCTGGTGTGTCTCCACTAACGATCAGGCAGGATCGAAAAAACTCTGGCATGGGCATTCCAACTAAGATTGCAAACTTAGAATAATAAAAAAAAGATAAAGCTTGAAAAAACCAATAACAATACAAATAAAACTCTCACAAATAAGAGATGAAAAGCTCTCACAAAGGAGAGATGAAAAACCCTCACAAAAGGAGAGGTGAAAACTACACAGAGAACCCAAAGAGTCTCTGCAACTTATTCCAAACATAAAGAAATTGAAAAAAAGATGGTGGTGGAGATCCAATGCGGAAATGCAGGTGAAGATCCGACGCTGAGCCACAGCCGCCTATAATGGTTGGATGAAAATCATAACAAAACTAAGACAAATAGGGAAAACTCTTTATCTCTGAAAATGGGGGAAGATGTGAAAGGAGGAAGACAAGAGGGGAGAGGGGGGAAGAACAATGGCTTCCTCCTCCCTCAAAGTGGAAAAGGCTCTAAGAGTGTTTTTTGGGAGAAAAAAATACTCAGAGGCATTGTATTTGTTTAGCAGATTAAATTATATGCAATACCTACGCACTATTTAAACCCACCAAGAATCTAAATCCAAGATTTTTATTTTTTGGGGTACAAACATATACCAAGCAGGACCACAATTTTGGCCAATTTAAATGAGTGATGCTAAACGAACCCTAAAATTAATTTAGTACACCCTACTATCAAACTATTTATTGAATTACTAATTTACCCTAATATAAAATGACTAAAAAGGATATATTGAATTGTGAAGCAAATGTAATTTTAGAAAGTACACCTTACTCACCATATTCAACCCTAATATTTGATGGAGCGACGTTGAACGCTATGAATCCAACTCAACCCCACCACCACCGTCCCTCCCTCTCTCTCTCTCTCATCCAAATTATCTTATTTGCTCTAAATTTTTTGCAATGAGTCAGAATCTTCCATGTGTATGTGGCGTTCGGCCATTAGACTTGGTTAATGCATTCAACCCACCCAAAACAATAATCATTTGATGTTCATCTACGGTGTTGGTGGTTTCAAGTGAGCATATTCCCAAACGGCTCTTACACTTGCCCACTAGAACTCCAGCTCTTCACCCTCTGATGAATCTAATGACAATCATGTTGCTGTTTGCACCATAAACACCAACTTCCAACAACTCCAATACAACCTATTTCTTCTTAATTAGATACCTTTGGGGTTGATAGCAACCTCAACAGTCTAAGAAACAAACCCACTTTGGAATTTTCCTTCTTCCACTAGTTGAAAGGAGATGGGTTCCAACACGATATTACGGGCTTATTAGAATCTTATGCTCGTCGGGTTTGGGTTGGCTGGGGATAAGCAGGGGAAGGGTGGA